>NC_136503.1:87867342-87942342 GCF_053919585.1 Euprymna scolopes | reverse complement strand
TTTATCTCTTTAAGTGTTTAGACGCCGGAGTGCATAAAAACTAGTAAAATATAAACATTTCTTAATATAATTGGATATATTTTCCTACTCGTACAATAAACCCTATACACACACATAATTCTCAAGACACTAAAGAAGACCTCCGATTATGTTTTATAAGGTATTTTATTGCAGTGGTTTACGTAAAAAAAAATATATATATATATATATATACACACATTTATACAGTTTATAACTACACATTTACACACACACAGACGCACACATACACACATGTATAGGATTCCAGTTCTCTTTTCATATCATGCATGAGACCTTGATATTTGGTTTGTTTCTCTCTTACAGAGCTGGAAGGGAGAAACAGACCAAATATCAAGGTCTAATGTATGCTATGAAAATAAACTGGAATCTTAGACAGATATCAATCATACAAGTTATTATAAGTGACACAGCGCTTATGAATAAGAATCTGAAGTACTAGCTAACTAATATTCCTGGTCAACCAAGTGCAAAAGAGATCCAGAAAATTGCACTTATGGGAACAGCGAGGATACTAAAAAGAACCCTCGGTTGGTTTCAATAAAAAGCAGGGCAATGTTGACAGCTGGTTTGGCTGCCCCATACCCAGCATTTCAATTTCAATGAAAGAAAAGGAATATATATATATATATATATATATATATATATATATATATATATACATGTCTAAATTCATGTGTTTAGTCGTTGTATTAATCTATGTCGATGCATTATTAATTCTTACTACTATGTAAGCTAAGTCTCGCGTCGACCGACTGTTCATGTTTAATTATTCAACCAGCTTCCCAATAACCGAACCTTCACCCATACCCGTTTGTCGAGATCACAAGGAACATTTACCATTTTCTCCTTCACTTTTTATTTTATTTCTCTCTCATACACGCCGCTAAACAATACTCATTTCGTCTTGTTTATTTTTTGCATCTAACAAATAAATCATTTTGTATGAAATAATGAAACATCCGCAAAAGCCTCGGGAAAAAACCATCACAATGGCAAAGCAGATCAATAATTGGTACTAATCCAAAAATCATCTCAACTTACAAGAGCGAGTTGTTAATAGGACCGCGCGTAGCAGTCGGTATAAATGGATTGTATTGATTAGACATGACCAACTGACCGATGGTCAGACATGATACATTCAAAACACAACTCGGATTTAATATGTTTTCAGTCCAATGTGTTTTATGAATAACATGAGAAGGACAATAGGACTCGCTGATTCACCTAACCGTCCATTATTCTCAGTCACATGATACTGATTGTTGAATAGTCCTTAATGGAACTAAATCTACAGAGCCGAATACATCGGCTAACCGAATTTACTCGTGTGCATTGCTTGTATGTAGGCACACACCCATATCTTATATTATTGACATATTCCTCAAGTTAAAGAATCAAACCACACAATTATTGATTATTCCACAACAGCGGCTATTTTTCAATCAGTTGCTCATATCCTTATGACATTTAAAATGCAATTCTTTTTATATGTGTTTGACAGCATTACTACTAAATAATGATTACACTTTTTCTTTTCAAAATATCACAAGTATGTGTTTTTCTTCCAAAACATATCAACAACTTGTTATCATTGTTGTTGAAGAGAATATTACTTTCGCAACAAATAAGCATTCTTAATAGGGGTCTCACTTTTTAGATTAAATGAAAAATATTTTAAAGCGAAGTGAAACGTGTTTTATTTTCTGATAATGCAGTTAAAATACCCTCGATACGGTTGCTGGCGTCCGCATAACCGATAATAAGAAACTCTTCTAAATAATATAAAGACCGAAAGAATATGTTTTAATCTTAAAAGATAGGTTATGCACACTGGGCAGTCGGCCTGACGTATAACCGCTCACTTTATTTGCTATATTCGTTTTTCTGATCAATATATTTTGGTTTCCATTAAATTCCGAAGTTTGCCTTCTTTCCGAACTCTTACCGGTCCACAACAAGAACGCGACGACTCGTTTACATTTATATTTATACATATTCTTCGTTAAGGCACTTTATTGAAAAAAAAACACGTGTCTATAAGTTGTGTTAGTTTGTTAGAAGACCACGTGCAGTTTTTGTGTGCCTTCTTTGTTATTTTTTTAAGAAAACCGTGATGTACTTACTTGAATTTGAAGTTGTGTCTTCCTTCATGGTGCAGTTACAGCTAGAAACTAGTCGGAATGGATAATAAATAGAATTGATATTCCATTTAATCTGCATGGCTAGTGATGAAAACATCATTTTTTAAAATTCAACCTAACCGACATTGAGAAATGAATAGAGCGTCTCACACAGATATGTGCCCTCATCAAGTATTCTCCCTTAAACTTGTGTGTTACAGGTTCACCAATATAACCTTCTAAATTAATCATTAAAGACCGAGTCACAAATCATTAGATCATCTTTTAAAGTAGTGTAGAAATTGCTGGATGTCATATAAGGGGAACGGCCGACAGCAGTGTCTGGCAAAGATAGCTTGGGGTTACAAGTGAAAAGTATCTGAAAAGATTTCTCAACTTGATTGATTGATACAGATTTTTTATGGTAAAGATTCCCTGAGGATATCGGCAAACTTATTGGAGTGAACATTTAATCATAAAAGAGAGATAAGAAAGGGACAAAGTCTCCGATAAGCTGAACAGAAAATGTGTGACATGAGAGTGAATCCTTGTTTTAAATGCTTAACTGTGTATGTAAGGTTAATTCAGTTGCTGAGTAGCAACACTGATCTGAATAATCTTTACGCTGCCTTGGTAAAATGATGCCAGACATTTGATAATTTAATCAACCGGCAAATTCTAACGCAATCACCCTACTGATCATAATATTTTATGGAATAAATTACATTAATATATAAACTATACTAGTTCCTAAATTATCATGATTCGGTCAAAACAATTCAGGAGAAAACAAGTGTTTATGCGACCGAAACGCCCTCAACCTCTCCGGTCATACGGAAGCGTTACTAAAGCATTATCTGCTGTGATGCCGAAATCACGAATAATAATAAACTCTTCCATTTTCTTTTGTATAAAAACCGAGTCATGTCTATCAGCGTTATACACAAGTTATACACATTTGATTTTACTTATTTGGTTTCTGTTCAATATAATTGTTTCCACTAAATACTGACTTCTGACTTTCTTCCGGTCTACGGAAGTATAAAAAGTAGAGAGACTGTTTACCTTACTTCTCAGGAACCGACTGCCTGACATAGCCCACTTCAATATAGTACAGGATGGAACGATAAAGTTGTCGCGCTAAAGAAAACAGCACTACAGTTTTATTTTAAAACTTTCATTGACAATATCAATTCAAGTAACATGATTATGTAGTAAAACTTACATCCGCCTTCATTCTCAATTTCCGCTTCGGTACGGGTTCGAAACTGCAAATACTCGGCAGATAGCGATTATCAGTCAGGCTTTCGTGTTGTGGGAGCTCGTGTTAATGGTGTTCTCAACGTATGACCAAATGGAGTTGTCCAGCGAGTTCAGGTCGCGGAAGAGGGGGATGCAGTGATAGACGGTACAAAGTCGTAGCATTCGTTCTTAAGCCAAGCGTTGGTCTCTTTGGACTCGTAGGCCGGCGCCAATTCTTGTTGACACACCCATGAGCGACCATCGGCTATCTCATTTCACTAGGAGATCAGCACATGTTTCAGCACACCCAGATACAGTTTTGTCTTGACTTTCAAGCCGACTTCAAATATGTGAGGTGGCTTGATGTGTCCCTCATTTGAAACTATGCCAAAACCATAACCGTGGCCAGAAATTTTGTTGTCATCACCCTTGACAGGTCTTTGTTATTCGTGGTAATCCAGAAGTTCATTTTGAGTAATAGTTCTATTATCATAAATTTGATCGTAGATAGCATAACTTTAATAGCGACGCATCTCGGATCTCGATCGTTGAACATTCTTTCACTTTCAAAGATGAAAGAAGGCTCTAATCCCTCTTGGGATTTTTACACAACTGGCCAACTAGTAGATTGTCTGTAACAAAAAAACAAACAAACAGTTTTTCATCAAATGAAAATAGAATTTTGTCATCTTTTCTTTGGCGACAATTGTATCTTTCCAGTCTGTAGTCGTTATCATAGTGTTGCTTACTTTGCTAATTTTTAAACTAGACATTTTCGTCATGTTTGATATGTATTTTTAATAATTGGATAATAGGGATATATTGAAGGTCAAAATTTACATAAATATTTAACATAATTAGCGCCTTTTCTTTGGGAGTATAAATGACTTTCGAAGAAAAGAAAATCAATTATAATTATTTGTGTATTGAATTATTTTTGGCATATACACAAGCAACCCTTAATTTTATGAGGACGAATTTGATAAGCGAAGGACAATAAACAAGAAAATTTAAATGAGTTTAAGAATAAAAGTGTTAGTTATCACGTGATTTGTTAGCATACTAGTGACTACAAAGCTGTGAAAAGGATAACTATATTATATTCTATATAAAATACCTAACGTATTGGAAGGAAACACAGAAGCTCTATTTTACTTAGTTACTACATCCCTCTCAATGAATGGTTCTACTTACTCTTGATCTCTAATTTTTAATAGTGAGTGTTGACAAAAGCGGCATAAATACCCATTTTCCCGATTTGGGCCGAACACCATCATTAAATGAACGTAAAAATAGTGATGATCATAATAATAATAATAATAATAATAATAATAATAATAATAATAATAATAATAATAACTAGCGGGACCTGTGAAAATTCCACAGTGGACTCTTTCATATGTAGTATATTAATGTTTGAATTTTTGTGGATGTTCAGCATAAATGGAGACACCCTTATATTATTGTAGTTCTTTTGTTAAAATTGCAAAAGAATATATCAAAGCTAGCAGGGACGTCCGGCATAGTCTGTTCGTAAGATATGCTTAAATATTATATTTTAATTTAAGCAGATTTCGTATATATTACTATAAGAGTCAATTTTCGATCCATTCTTATATATTAAACCTGTAATTTAAAAAATACAAATAATGGCTTGGGTGCATTAGCTTGAAACTAAACCGAAACCAAAACTTATGAAGAAAAAAAGAATGTATGTATATATAACTTGAGTTTTTTCACCTATAATCGAAACCGAAACGAAAACTGATGAAGAATACTTGGTAAAATTATTTATTACAAGAAATAGAAACGCATAACAATTAAACGACAGACACTCGGAAGAAAAAAATAAATATGATACAGAAAATAACACACACGCTATCGTATTAATATATAGATTAAACTATTTTATGTACTAAAAACAGTTTTTCATGAAACTATTTTAGTTAAAACAATGTTGTAATGAATATATTTTATTGATAAAAAGGAATTGTCATTATATATATATATACACACATATATATATATATATATAATGTTTTTATAAAAAATATGTACAAAACAAGTTTCGTTTCGCTAATAACGTGTTGCTATGTTCGAGGCATCTGGGCCTTGTTTGCATGTTACAGCAATTAGGAGTAGCAATAATATTTTAATTAACGAAGACATCAGCGTCTCTCTCTCTCTCTCTCTCTCTCTCTCTCTCTCTCAATAAGCAAATGTAAAGAAAAATAAACAATGAAAAAAACAATAACTGCTCAATTTTTGTCCCTGCCGCCCGAGAAATTTTTGTTATCGTTTTTTATTACGGAATAACTTAAGATCAATTATTTCTTAACAACTTTTGAAAGATTTAGCCATAAATTTATAGAATTAAAAACAAATATAGCGGTAAGAACACGGTAATTGAATGCTGTTTTGAGCGTTCATAAATGTGCATTCTGGAATCAATGTATATTCCGGAATTAAATCTCAACCAATCAAATTTGCCGGAACTTCCTCTCCTAGAACCCTTTTTTTTTAATAATCGTATTCCTAATGCCTGCTCTTGTGTTGCACAAACAAAATCTTCGCTACTCTTAGCCAGATACCCAGCTCTAAGCCATTGCCATCATCTGTCATCAGCCACTTCTGCTATATCCTGGAAGAATATCCCATGCATTTTATTCCTAACCAGTTCACCTGCCGTTTCTCTATTCATACGTTTCACATAATCAGCATTAGTCTCCCATATCTCCACTTCATTGGCCAAAACCTTAAGCACCCACTCCTTTCTCTCACCACCTGCTCCTTTAACGACATCTCCTCGGTTCTTACACAATCTTTTACACTTTTCAATCACCGTTTTTCTTCATTTGATACAACCTAGCTACGCTATTCGAATGTGAAATATACTTTTCTTGTTTTGATATCCATGGCATGCAAATCCTTGTCAGACCATTCTTAAATTCCCGCACTGTATCTAAAAAAACTGACTGCCCATGCATTCACTGCTTTCCTTAGGTTTCCTCCATACAGTTTCGACTTTGCAATTAATTTCACTCTTCTAAGATACTTCTTCCTGACTGTCTTCTTCATTTCTCTGTTGATGATACCTACACCCTCCAACATTCCAAAATAGTTATACCCTGTATCTTCTTTTTCTTTCATGATTTCTCCATTTGTCAGGACTATTCCATTTGAATGAACCTTTACTCCTCTTTTCATCCCTAGCACCGCACATTTACTAATCCCAAACTCCATCCCAATGGCTTCTGAGTATGTCCCTACAAGTTCTACCAGTCTCTCAATTTCCTTTCTTTTCTACCGAATATCTTCAAATCATTCATAAACAGTAGATGATTGAGGTGTCTGTCACCAGATCCAAAGTTATACCCCAGTTTTTCTCTCTTCCAGAGTATGCTCAGTGGTATTATCATTACAAAACAAGTGGCGATAATGAATCTCCTTGGAATATTCCACGTTTAATGCCAACCTGCCGCATCTCCTCTGTTTGCTGTCAGCACCGTTTTCCATTCAGCCATACTTGTCTCCAAAAGCCCTAACATCTTCTCAGCAACCGTCATCATTAATAGTGTTTCACATATCCATGATTGAGGAACGATGGTATAAGCCTTTCTGTAATCGATCCATGCTACGCTCAGATTCCTCTTCTTCTTTTCGCATCCTGCATTAATGCTTTATCAATTAGTAGTTGCTCTTTGGTACCTCTCGAGCCTTTTCGCCATCCCTTCACTTCTTCAGGAAATACACCATTAATCTGAAGATGTTCATAAATTTTCTCCGCAAAAATTCCAGTTAACAGTTTCCACATCAGTGGCAGACATGTAATTGGTCTATAATTATTGGCATCTGTTCCTTTGCAGGCTCTTTCCTAATCAGTGTTGTTTTTCTTTCACAAGCTAATCAGGAACAGCTCCCGACTCTCTGAAACTAAAGTTAGGGATCTGAAGGCAAAATTGAATGACCTTGCTCACAGTTACACCAGTGTCGTATTCTGAGTTTAAATGGCGCAAAGAGCATTTTGCAGTTATTAAAACCCTACGACAAGACCCATCATTAGTCATTACTAGACCAGATAAAAGGTCAGGGGTGGTTGTACTAAATCATCATGAGTCCGTTGACAAAATGTCAGTAATACTAGATGATAAAGACAAATTTAAAAAATTGGGCCCTGTCGCAACTCATGATTCAACCGCCTACTTGGAAACCAAAAGAAACTGGTCAAGTGGGTCAAAAATGGTGTACTTCCGACGAACGTAGCTAGTGAGATAAGACCCTCTGGATCTATCCGCCCAAGGTTATATGGTCTCCCTAAAACCCATCAAGCGGATATCCCATTAAGCCCCATTCTCTCCATTGTAGGCTCATCGCAACACAAGGTCTCAAAATGGATCTTTGACATTTTACAACCTGTTTTACAACATTATAGTAAATATTGTCTTAAAGATTCATTTTATTTTGCTGATTTTATTAAAAAGTCTAAGATTGTTAATAGATTTATTTGCTCTTATGACATTAGCAATCTTTTTACTTGTGTCCCTGTTTTGGAAACTATAGATATATGTGCAGATTTTTTTTTATATCGGGGGCCGGATATCACCTCCTCCTATTCTTGAAAACATCTTTATTGAACTTATGAAATTTTCCACGACATCTGTGGAATTTTGTTTCAACAATATTATGTATCGGCAAAAAGATGGCTTAGCCATGGGGTCAGTACTTGGACCGACCATGGCGAATATGTTTGTAGGGTTCTGTGAAAAGCACTTACTATCTGGACCCATAAAACCATTAGTGTACTTCCAATATGTTGACGACACATTCTGTTTATTTAATGACCAAACGGAAGCAAACACCTTTTTCTCCTTACTCAATGGAATGCATCCTGCGTTAAAGTAGGCCTATGAGGGAGAGTGCAATTCATCCATAACTTTCTTTGATGTATTGGTAAAAAAATGCCATCTAGTTGCCATACATCTATATACCGCAAACCAAGATTTACAGGTTTGTACACTCGTTGGGATTCATTTTGCGCTAAAAAATGTAAGATAAATCTAATTTAGACTCTAACACATCGTGCCGTTATGGTTTGTTTCAAATTAAAATGAGGAATTGGAAACAATTACGGATACTTTATCAAAAAAGGGGTACCCACTAGATGGGATTTGTTCAGTTATTCAAAAGAAATTGACTGAATTCTCTCGAATTAAAGAGAATAGAGTAGCTAAATGTCCAATTTATCTTCGTTTGCCTTGGTTGGGTACAGTAAGTGAGAAATTTGCCAAACAAATAAGTTCAGCAGTTCATGGATGCTATGTTGCTGCCAATGTCCATGTTGTGTTCTCTACGAGAACTTTATTACCGTCTTCTCGAAAAAAACGTTCTACCCCCCCCCATAATAGTAACGTAATTTACAATTTTGAATGTGGTTGCGGTGCTAACTACTTGGGTCAGACGACATTAAGATTAGATGGAAGATCCCGACAATATATACCCAGTAAAATTAGGAATGGAACCTACCGGGCAACGGACGTTGTTACTAACACATACGGGTCCTCAATTACTGACCATTTACATAAAACCCCGTTTTGTGCAGCGAACTTTAGCACTGACTCTTTTTCTATTCTTAGTCGTGCTCATTCATTATATCACCTGTAGATCTTAGAGACTATTTACGGTCGACTTAGAAACCCTTCCCTTTGCAAGCAAGGGGAATGCTTCCTGGGTTTGAACGTGATTAATCTCTAGGGTTTTCGACCATAACGCTTTTTTATTTTAATCGTTTTACCACTTTTTTCTCTCCGTAAATTGAATTAAATGCAATTTTTATCGCTTTTTCATTTTTTTTTAATTCCCTCGATACAGTTTTGAGAAGCGAGGGTCGAAACCGGTCAGCTGGCTCCCCATTTCTCTCTCTTTCCTCTCCTGTTCCTCCTTTTTCTTCACTTTTTGGAGAGAAGATTAAAGGAATATATATATTTATATATATATATATATATATATATATATATATATATATATATATATATATATATATATATACAAATTTACTTTTAATCATGAATCATAAAAGTCTTGTCTTTTAACAATATTTAAATTTTATTTCAATATTTAAATTTTGTATCCCTAAAACATTATGATATATATATATATGTATATATATATATTATATTTTATATTATATTATATATACATATATATATATATATGTATATATATATATGATTGTGTCCGTATAATATATATATTTATATATATGTATGTATATATATATATTGTATGGACACAAATATATATATATATATGTATACATATGTATATATATATATATATATACATACACAAACATGTTTTTACACTATTACCCGTACACACACACACACATATATATAATCATTGTCGCCAAAGAAAAAATATTTTGAGGTATACGTGCTTCATAATTATACCAAATTGCTAAATATAACAATCTGAATTAAGACATATGACTGACTACAGAGGATATATATTACATTTCTATTCCAATGACCACATGATATATTATATCCAAAATCAGAATTTGTATTCATTATATTTTTTGATGTTTATAATTTTTTTATAGTAAAGGCGTATGCTTATATATTTTCTTTTGTTGTCTCACAGATGTTTTGATGTGATGACAGAAAACATAGGCTGCTATATTATTACTCCGATTATATTCAAAGGACACCATCTCCAAAAATATGTGCAATCCTATGAGAGAAAGCTTTCAAGTTGCCAACTCGGATTTTCAAAGCGAAGTAAATAACGTGTATTCACAATTTTATTTTAGCTATCAACTTTTTATAAATGCTTAATAAATCGGCTCTTCAAATTTTTAAAAAATTCTGTCGGATTCAAAAATTATAAAGTGTGAATAAACGTTCCTAGCTTTGCTTCCAAAATCCAAAAAGTCAGCCTGAAAACTTCCCACCTTGTATTAGACATCTTCTCTGAATATCATCCTCGTGATATTATGATAGACTATATTGGGTGCAATCACCTCGCAACACCTGTAAGACAACAATGAAAAATATATTTTATAGTGCGTAATACAAAATATGAGCATCCCACTATATAACAATAACTTAGTATAAACATTAAAAAATGAAAGAATAAACAAAAAACATACAACATCTCAGCCCTCATCGATTTGACATCGTTTTGGAAGAGACAGCTTTTTTTTCATGAATATCATTCTTCAGCGATTAAAACTTTTCAATTTTCGTCCCACATGTTTGTATGCATTTTCTGTTTGTAATTTTAATTCTTACATTTGTGGTGATATGTTACAATCTATTAAGAGCTATATTATAGTATTATGGACTATATTTTATATGATCAAGGCGATAAACATGCATGTCAGCAATAAAGAAAATATAGACATTAACCTATATTGCATTTAAGCAATAACAAATTAAAAAAATAATTAAAAATAAGCACAGTCTATAATCATGGACCGAATATTTTCCTTCTTCATTAGAATGTAATATAACCAATTATATTCAAATACATATGTGTGGGGGTCTGTATTCGGGAAAATTGTAATTAAGTTTATACTGTACAGATTTTTGTGTTATATTACTTGTGTATAATTACTAGTGATAACTATTATCGAGAACTGGCGTAACGACAAGATGGAAAATCAAAGCCATAATCTTGAATAATTAAGAGAGCGCGTTGACTATTTAGTCCTCGTGTGTCTTCACAATATTTCAAACATCTGTTCATATGAAGTTAGAAACGCGGTGTCATATATGGATCGGATTCATAGTTTCGTAATCGATGAAATTGGATGGAAGATTACTGGATGCAGTTTAAATCAGTTTCCTTGTGAAGAATGTTTCAGTGATGACTAAACTTCATATGCAATTGCAAAAAATACTGCATTTCCTGACCACAACCGACATTTCCGTGAACAGATAAATTTCCCAAGCACACCGGATCCTGTAATTGTTTACGCGTTTTCACAAGATTATTTGCTTTTATTGTCTAACAGAGTAAGTTTCAAAGGAAATATCAATAATTATTTCTTGTGAACTGTCCGAAACATAATGACATATTATTGATTAATTCATTATTTTCATCCCTTTATTATATTTCAATATATCAGTCAATCGATTTCCACAATAACCCTTGTTCGATAAGTAGTTTGACAGATAGAGTATCATCAGTATAAAGAAAATAGCAACACTTTTTTCTCTTTCCTTGAGATCTATTAACATATTCAGAAATTAGAACTATTTTTCAAACGGTTATCTGTGTTTGTAATAATTACAAAGGTCGTTCTATATCCTATTCACCCGGTGACTTTTCTGGTCATTTTCTTTTTCTCATTGCTTGGAAATAGAACAAATGTAACAGCACACCATAAAATTATTTTACTCGCATATTCTTTGTGAGGCAAGTGAAGTAAATATATTTTTCATCCAAGTGAAAAAAATCTATTGTGCTTTACTTTACAATAGGAAATGGTTATATATATATATATATATATATATATATATATATATATATATATATATATATATATATATATCCATCCCAGCCATCGAGCGATGGCTGTCTCGACATTGAAATCCGGAGACGAATTCAGAAGGAATCGGTAGCTTTTGAAAGGTTGGAGAAGAGAGTGTGGTCTGATCCTGGCATCACAAACAGATATAAGATCTGCGTTTACAAGACCTTTGTGCTAACCACACTGTTGTATTCATCGGAGACATGGGCATTGCATCAAAGGCACATTAAATGGCTCGAACGATATCAGCAAAAATTCTTGACATTAAGTGGCAAGCACAAGTACACGATACTGAACTTATTGTGAGAGCATGTTGCTCTAGTGTTAAGACTCTTGTAATCAGATCTCACATGCGTTGGGTGGGACACCTGGTTCGAATGAAAGATTGTAGGCTGCCAAAACAAGTTTTTTATGGGGAGCTAGAAAAGGGCAAGCCCCCTCAACACAAGCCTATGAAGAGGTTCAGGGACTCTAAAAAGAATAATGTGAAAGTCTTACAAATCGACAGTCACACATGGGAAGAATTTACTAAGGTCGACGTGGTGAATATACGTGAAAGTTGTGATCCTCTAGTGAAAAAAAAGCAGGTCCACAGCAATCGTAAGCGAGAGCTTCGCAAAGGTTTAATTGATGGTCAACCATGACACACAGAGCTGGAAATGCGACACTTGTGAACGAGTGCTTCTGTCAAAAGCTGGCTACGTCAACCACCATAAGTCGCACAAAACTCCTGTTCAGGTCAACTTTGCACATATTAGTCCGAACCAAACGATCCGTTTAACATGCAGCAAAGTTTGCAAGTCTACTGCGGGTTTCAGAAGACATGTTATTGTTCATAGGAATACACTTCTACCCCCAGAGGAAGTCAACTCAGTGGAAATTGCTCAATTTGTATGTGACCTCTGCTTCAAGATGTGCAAATCTGCGGCGGTAATGTAGAGTCATTTGAGATGTCATAGACGACAAAATTGGGAGAGCTCAATGTGCCGGAAAGATGTAGCAATCATTATATATATATATATATATATATATATATATATATATATATATATATATAAGTAGGTTGTAGTTTGCTTGAAGCATTGTTGAAGAAAATTATAAGGAAAAATTAAAAGCCAAGAACAATGCGAGATTTTTTTTTATATAGAGTAAAATTAAATGCAAACAAAAGAAATAAATTTCTTTTTTTTGTTGTTTGTTTTTTCTTTTTCACACAAATTTTAACTCTAAACAACAGTATTTTTTTTTCTGTTGTATTCAATGGAGTTATCAATCTCAATATATTTCAGACTTATTAGTCCATTTTCAAGAGAAGACAGCGGAAGAGTGTTCAAAATTGGAAAAGTAGCCGCAGAGTTTGCCACGTGATACCGCGAAATATAGAACAAAAATTGACGTTAGGAGAACGTTAAAATAAATCAGTTGATGTTTGAAATACTTGTTGCGTTTGAGAATCAAGGGAGATGACTATTCAAGCAGGGTTTTTTTTTAATTATTGTTTTTCTTATGTTTTAAACTTATATTATAAAAGCGGAGCTCAATTCCAGTCTATTGTTTAGTGTGGGAGTATTTTTTGAAATAATTAAAGAGTCGAGGATACGAAGTTGACCTACGTTTCTTGAAGAAGCAAGAATGTTGATGTGAAAATCTGGTTCTGAATTAATGCAAGTGCGAATATGTTTATAGAACGACGAAGCAGTAGTGTTTAAGTGCTCTTTAATGCGGTGATGAAGCAATCTGGTAGTGCTTCCGATGTAAGATGCACTGCATTTAGCGCATTGTAGGTCGTAAACAACGTGGTTCTTAAAGCATAAACATGTGTGTGATATTGGGCAATTAGAGAGTGAACAAGGGGAAGGTGTATGCGATGGATGTTTTCGGTTGAGCTTTTGTCTTAAAGTAGATCCAGTGTGGATGAGTTGAATGTTGAGTCCCTCGCTGCGGATGGCTTTTCGGATTGAAGATGAGATTTTGTCACTGAGGAAGGGTAGTTTTAGAAAACAATTGTTAGAGAAGGGTCGGGTGTTGCGTTTTTTCTTTTTAAGTGAGGATAGGATCATATTAGGGTAGCCGTTTAGTGAGAGGGTCTGTAGGAAATTGTTAGTGTGTGTATGTTTGTCGGAGATGTTAGTGCATTTGTCTTGTATGCGTGAGAGTTCGGCATGTGCGTAGTTTAGTTTGTCCTTGAGAGGTAGCGCAGATTTGAAATGTACGAAGAGGCGTTATTCGTATCCTCGAATCTTTAATTATTTCAAAAAATACTCCCACACTAAACAATAGACTGGAATTGAGCTCCGCTTTTATAATATAAGTTTAAAACATAAGAAAAACAATAATTAAAATTAAAAAAAAAACCCTGCTTGAATAGTCATCTCCCTTGATTCACAAACGCAACAAGTATTTCAAACATCAACTGATTTATTTTAACGTTCTCCTAACGTCATTTTTTGTTCTATATTTCGCGGTATCACGTGGCAAACTCTGCGGCTACTTTTCCAATTTTGAACACTCTTCCGCTGTCTTCTCTTGAAAATGGACTAATAAGTCTGAAATATATTGAGATTTATAACACCATTGAATACAACAGAAAAAAAATTACTGTTGTTTAGATTTAAACTTTGTGTGAAAAAGAAAAAAACGAACAACAACAAAAAAAGAAATTTATTTCTTTTGTTTGCATTTAATATTACTCTATATAAAAAAAAATCTCGCATTGTTCTTGGCTTTTAATTTTACCTTATAATTTTTTTCAACAATGCTTCAAGCAAACTACAACCTACTTATATCCCTCAGTCTCAGCCAGACAGAGTTTGCACTCATGAAGAGCATCTTCAAAACTACGGAAAAACGCGCTAGAGTCAACTGCCCAATCTACTTTTTGAAAAAATGCCGTAAAAACAAAATTATTCCTAACACAATCAGGAACAAATCTGCCAACGAGTTTCCGTTTTCTACACACTTCACGACAATTTATATATGACTATCGCTTCAAAATAATCATTAAGCAACACCACCGGACTCTACATGGACATATTAATTCAGTCAAGAACCTCCGGAATTCCCTCACTTCATCTACCCCTAACGGTCATTCGCTAAACAACATCCAATCTCTGATCGACCGCGCATACCATTCCAGCTTCAACAATGAACAGAAACGTCTCATACGCAAATTTACTTGGCTTAAACAGAAAACTAATAAACCGGTCTACAACAGACACATACATAATTCACAGGATTCTTCCACCGACAAGTCCCTTAAAGATCATCTCGTAACTGACCTCACTAACTCTCTTTCCACAACGGAAACGGATCTCCTTTCACTTGGCCCTAAGTTTATCACCACAATGGAACTGGCGGATAAAGCTAAACTCAACATAGAAACGCAGTTCTGCAGAACTGCTTACCACCTTAAATGGCTGCACGCTTTTGCCCCGCACGATAACAAGGACACCCCCCTCAACCTCTCAGGTAATCACAACACCTCTTTTCCTGTTTTTCAGCTTGATCACCCTTTATACCCACCTCCTAATAATATTCCACTAGATCTAAAACTTTCAAGGTTAAAGCATAAAATCCTCAGAATACTTGAACGCGAACAACACCATATTACCCCCAATCTTACCAGGAACCAATACCTCACCCTTAAATCCCTTAAAGACAAAGATTTAGTTTACTTACCCTCTGATACGGGCAGAGAATTTTGCGTTATATCACAGGAATCTTATAACAACCTCGCTATAGAGCATCTTTCCAATACCGACCTTTACACCCCAGCACATAATATCACTGCTGCTCGTATTGAGAACAATATTAACAAGACATGGTCTCAAATTTGTTTTAAAAGAAATCTCCCAAAACAACACAGACTAAATTTTATTACTAAATACAGCAAATTACCTACCTTTTATCACCTTATTAAAACCCACAAAAATAGCACACGCACACAGATCAGACCCATTGTTTCAAGCGTTAACGGTCCCCTTTATAAAATCTCTTGGTTAATATCCCGCCTACTTAAACCTCTACTCTCTACCTTCCCAGCCCATGTTAGTAGTTCCAACCAAGTAATTAACAGACTCAACGATCTACCACACCATCTACTCAAACTATACAGATACCCATTTAGCCTAGACGTCGTTTCTTTATACACCTCTATTCCTGCACATCCAGCCATCAATCTCATGGCAGACATTATAGCATCTAAAAACCCACAATGCTTCGGAATTACTCCAGGAGATCTCTTACAACTCCTCCGTATTATAGTAGACAACACTTACTTTACTTTCCTACAAAACACGTTCAAACAAGTATCTGGACTACCCATGGGCTCCAGTCTATCCGGTATTCTTGCCATTGCTTATATGGACAAACTCGAAAGACACACCCTTAGTACCTGCTATTCTTATCTCCTTTTTACTAGATATATCGATGACATTTTAATTATCACATACTCCCGCGAAAAAGCTATTAACATTTTCCACAAATTCAATAACGCCGACCCAAACTTAAAATTTACTATATAACACCCAGACTCTTCTGAATCTCTTTCTCTACTTGATTTTAAAATACAAATAAAAAAATGGTGCCATATGCACTGAATTCTACAGAAAACCCGCCAGCAAACGCCTCTTCGTACATTTCAAATCTGCGCTCCCTCTCAAGGACAAACTAAACTACGCACATGCCGAAATCTCACGCATACAAGACAAATGCACTAACATCTCCGACAAACATACACACACTAACAATTTCCTACAGACCCTCTCACTAAACGGCTACCCTAATACGATCCTATCCTCACTTAAAAAGAAAAAACGCAACACCCGACCCTTCTCTAACAATTGTTTTCTAAAACTACCCTTCCTCAGTGACAAAATCTCATCTTCAATCCGAAAAGCCATCCGCAGCGAGGGACTCAACATTCAACTCATCCACACTGGATCTACTTTAAGACAAAAGCTCAACCGAAAACATCCATCGCATACACCTTCCCCTTGTTCACTCTCTAATTGCCCAATATCACACACATGTTTATGCTTTAAGAACCACGTTGTTTACGACCTACAATGCGCTAAATGCAGTGCATCTTACATCGGAAGCACTACCAGATTGCTTCATCACCGCATTAAAGAGCACTTAAACACTACTGCTTCGTCGTTCTATAAACATATTCGCACTTGCATTAATTCAGAACCAGATTTTCACATCAACATTCTTGCTTCTTCAAGAAACGTAGGTCAACTTCGTATCCTCGACTCTTTAATTATTTCAAAAAATACTCCCACACTAAACAATAGACTGGAATTGAGCTCCGCTTTTATAATATAAGTTTAAAACATAAGAAAAACAATAATTAAAATTAAAAAAAAAACCTGCTTGAATAGTCATCTCCCTTGATTCACAAACGCAACAAGTATTTCAAACATCAACTGATTTATTTTAACGTTCTCCTAACGTCATTTTTTGTTCTATATTTCGCGGTATCACGTGGCAAACTCTGCGGCTACTTATCCAATTTTGAACACTCTTCCGCTGTCTTCTCTTGAAAATGGACTAATAAGTCTGAAATATATTGAGATTTACAACACCATTGAATACAACAGAAAAAAAATTACTGTTGTTTAGAGTTAAAATTTGTGTGAAAAAGAAAAAAACAAACAACAAAAAAAAGAAATTTATTTCTTTTGTTTGCATTTAATTTTACTCTATATAAAAAAAATCTCGCATTGTTCTTGGCTTTTAATTTTACCTTATAATTTTTTTCAACAATGCTTCAAGCAAACTACAACCTACTTATATCCCTCAGTCTCAGCCAGACAGAGTTTGCACTCATGAAGAGCATCTTCAAAACTATGGAAAAACGCGCTAGAGTCAACTGCCAAATCTACTTTTTGAAAAAATGCCGTAAAAACAAAATTATTTCTAACACAATCAGGAACATAAATCTGCCAACATGTTTCCGTTTTCTACACACTTCACGACAATTTATATATGACTATTGCTTCAAAATAATCATTAAGCAACACCACCGGACTCTACATGGACATATTAATTCAGTCAAGAACCTCCGGAATTCCCTCACTTCATCTACCCCTAACGGTCATTCGCTAAACAACATCCAATCTCTGATCGACCGCGCATACCATTCCAGCTTCAACAATGAACAGAAACGTCTCATACGCAAATTTACTTGGCTTTAACAGAAAACTAATAAACCGTGTTTGGTGTGAAAAAGAAAAAACAAACAACAAAAAAAAAGAAATTTATTTCTTTTGTTTGCATTTAATTTTACTCTATATAAAATAAAAAATCTCGCATTGTTCTTGGCTTTTAATTTTACCTTATAATATATATATATATATATATATATGTATATATATATAAATATATATATATATATATAATAATTTTTTTACTATAATAATTAAATACCTACAGACACTAGTGTTTCATCCTTTCGGGAATCTTCAGTGTAGGGTGTCACGATTAACACAAGTCGACATATTCGAACTCGGCAACACGAGCCATCTCTGGCTCGATTAGCAAAGACCGTATACATTCGGCTATCATTAATCGCGTGAAATAACGTTGAATTTAAACATTTTAATTTTAAATGTTTTTACGTCAGTCAAACAGTGATCTAATCGTTATGCATAAGAGCTTAATTGTCCGACTTTCAACTGAAAATGCTCATCGATTAGAAATGAGTTTCTTAAAGGGGCTCTCATAATTATTTTCACTATAATAATTAAATACCTACAGACACTAATGTTTAATCCTTTTGGGAATCTTCAGTGCATGGTGTCACGATGAATACCAGTCGACAGATGCATCCGATAATATAAGGTAATATTAATTTATGCTACTCTATTATTATGATTGCTTTATTATAGTCTTACTTTTATTATTATTTTAATTATTATTTCATTGTCATTAAAATATCATCTTCAACTTTGTAGATAGAAACAAACAGGCAAACAAGCAATTTTATTAAGGAAAGAAATACATTACGAAACATAAAAAGACTGGTTCCAAATGTTTTCTTAAATTTACTGCCGTGATATGAGATTTCAACCAGCGCATGATTTTTTTTTTAGAAAGGTGGAAATATTTTAGCAAAGTCAAGAGTTTACTCTCTTTAGTCGCTATTTAAGCTCACATTTGGTAATGTCCATCATTTTAAAATCAAAAATCCACTCGTGTGGATCAGTTCAAATATCTGCAAACCTTTGACCATCAAAGCCGAACGTGGACCGCATTGTGGAAGTGGTCTGAGGACCCCCATTCCTGAAAGGCTACACAATACCACAAAGTGTCAGAATACCCAGTGCCGGCAGAAATCTATGAAAAGTACACGGAGGAGCTCCGCACTTGGGCAAATAATGGTTGGGTCGTGCCGTACCCAGAGGATAAATTTGGACCCCCCAAAGGCCTAATTCCCCTGATGGTTGTAATACAGCAGAACAAAACCAAAGTGCACCCGGTGATGAACTACAGGGAGCTAAATCATTACGTAGACAGGGTTTCGGCAAACGCAGATGTTTGTGCGACTAAGCTGCGCGAATGGAGACAAGAAGGCGCTAACATGTCTCTACTGGACCTCAGGAGAACATACCTACAAGTACGGGTTCATGAGATACTCTGCCCATACCAGACTGGAAATCGACGGGAAAATATTGTCTGACCCGTTTGGGATTCGGCTTGAATGTGACTACTCTGATAATGAGAGCAATTGTCAGCGAAGTATTGTCTCAGGAAGAAGTTGTAGGCCGCACAACATCTGCTCACATCGATGACATTTTTGTCAGTAAAGAAGTGGTGCCCGCAACCCGTGTAAGAGAACACCTAGCGCAGTTCGGGTTGGACTGCAATAACCCGGGGCGGTTAAAGACGGTGCACGGGTGCTGGGATTGGCGGTCGGGATGGAACGCAGTGAACTGTGGTGGAAGCGAGGAACTGCAATTCTCAGAGGTTCCCAGTATTGTTACGCGACGAACAATGTCCTGACTGTGTGGTCGACTTGTCGGGCACTTTCCGGGGTGCGGTTGGTTTCGTGTGGCTTGTGAAATACTCAGAAGGAGAGTAAGTTCGGTACCAAAGGGCTGGGATGATGAAGTGATGGACGCCGTACTGCATTGTATGATGTTTAAGATCTTAGAATCTGTGAAGCAGGACGATCCAGCCCTGGGAAATTGGTATGTGGACGGAAAATAGCTGAACGTAGGAGTCGATTCTTGATCCCAAGCAATTGGTGCGGCTTTGGAGACGCGTGAAACTGTGTTGGAAGACGCATGTTGGCTGCGACCTGAAGATGACTCTCAACACATCAACTTGGCCGAACTAGACACCGTATTGAATGGCATCAATTTGGCTCTTCAGTCGCAGGGCAAGGTGCTACACATAAAGACAGATTCAGTCTGCGTATCCCATTGGGTCGCGGACACGCTAAATAAAAGGCGTGAGTACGCACCTAAGCAACCAGCGAGATGCTTATTAGGAGGCGACTAAGCATCATTCTAGGGTTATAATCAGGATTCGGTTCTGGGGTTCGGGAAGGAGTGAGTCACTCTCTTGACAACAACACGTGTCTGCCCTCTTTTTTCCCAATCGACCACACCTGGCCTCTCGCCACCAATGTCACACGGCACAATCCGAACGTCAGCAATACGAAATCATTTTCAAGAGATGTTCACGACTCTTTTCTCTCTGCTCTCCCAGGGAATTTTTCCCAGCTTTACTATCCTCCTATCTAGAAAAAAGAGACAGGAAAAAAAACAGCTTCTCCCACCATGCTCTGCTTTTCCAAGATGCCCTTCGCGTATACAAATGCGCTTGTCATCCTTTCCTTCTTCTTTCCCAAAGAAGGGAGGCAGATACGCCCGGTACGTTGCTTTTTTTTATTTTCTAACCATATACCCCACACGCCCCCTGATCTTTGAGATCAATAAGACACTTCATAATCCTTCATCTAAGCAGACCTCCTCCTATCACGTTGAGGCCTCTGGGGGACAATTTCTTGGGGGTTGACGTTTTCAGGTTCACTACAGACATGCTCTTCCAGTTGTAAAGCACCACAATATGGGGTTAAGTCGAATTGGGGTGGATCGTTAGCTTCTTGGTGGATATCGACTTCCTCCTCTTCACTGCCACCGGCAGGGTTACACGACGCAGGTCTAGGATATGCCGGGGAACGCCATTCACCATTATGTTGTTCTTTGACTGCGTTCCCGTTATGACCCCCCTCCCCCAGCAAGTGGTACATTTTGCATTAGGGGGGCTTTACCCACACCTCCTCGCCCACTTTAATGGTAGCTTCTTCAACCTCAATTCCTACCGTTTTATTGCACGGATGCCGGCACTTATATGCAAAGATTGCTCTATGAGGCACAGTTGTCTCATCTTGTCTAGTTTTCGATGAGATGTTGTACCAAAACAGGGCCTCCATGGGTGAAATGTTGCTTGGTTCCGCAGCATGGTGCGAGGATTCCTCTCCACTATTCCATTGCCACTCGGCCGATACGCTGCCCTAAAAAATTGCCTTACTCCCCACCTATCACACACCGCTTTAAAGGCTTCTGATCGGAAAGCGGGGCCATTGTCCATTAATAGTTCCTCAATTGGCCCTCTTTCGAAAAATATTTCTTCGATGACCCCTCCGATCGCCCATGCAGCTTCTGCCCTGATCTCTCTCGATATGGCAAACTTCCCCGGTCCACAGTCGACCATTGAGAGATAGAGCTTATGGCGATAATGTTTCACATCAATGGCCAATCGCTTCCAGTCGTCTGCAATGTGTAACTCCTGCTTCGTGTCTGGATAGTCCGGGGTCTATCGATTGGCACTCCTGACGGTGCTCCACTACCTTCCTGACTTCGTTCTCGGTGGTTCCCAGGTAAACCTTTCTTGCCAGGAATAGCGTCCGTTCTCGATCAAAGTGGTGCATTTCATGTAACTTTTTAACTTACTCCCCTGCACAGCATACTGAGGCAACCTCCTTTCTCTCTTTCAGCCAGGCCTTCTTTACCCGTGTCATCGAATCCGCATTGTTCTTTTTTGATGGGATCAGCACTACAGATTCCTTCAACTGGAATTCCGCTATCAAATCTGCAAGTGCTCCAAGCCTGCGCTTGATCAGCATTTCTGCAGTACCTCTGGTCCTAACTCCCTTATCGCCAGTCACTGCTGACCTGATCCATGAAACTACCGTTGCCAAATCGGATTTGATTTCAATCGTTTTCAATCCCCACTTCAGGGCCAGATTGATTCCTTTCCTAGCAACCTTCAGTTCGGCTACGTTGATATGGGAATAGTCGTTTTTCTTCCTTAACCACGCCGCATCTTCCACAGTTATGCATCCCATCTCTAATACGACGCCCAATGCCAGACTGCTGGCATCACACCAAATCACCCCCGCGTCTCCGCCGCTGAAGTACCATTCCCCCTTAACTGGGTCTTCTTTCGTCACTCTCGGGATTATTTCTTGTAGCATGTTCATTACCTCCTTCGTCACGCGGCCCTTCCAGCCATCAGTGCCCGTTTGTCGTTTAATATAGCTGCACACTATCCTGAGCCAGCCGGCGATTGGATAGTGTCCCACCAGTCTCCCGACGACCGAGAAAAGTTCTTGTTTTGTCAGGTCGGTTCCGATTTCGGGTATTGCATTTCCTCGTCTAAAGACAAGGCTTTCTTTACCATTTCGGCATAGTTTCAACTCCAACGCCGCTCCTCCATCCAGGGACTCCGCCGGTTTTGCTGTCAACCCATATCTCGCGACATGACCTCTCACTTCCTCTGCTGCCACCTCTGCTTCCTCTACGAGAATGTCGTCAATGTACGAACTAGTGACCTTGCCCACTGTAAGTCTGTACTCAGCACCGTCTTCAGCACGGCAGTCATAATTTTGGGGGCTAAGCAGCCCAAAGCCTAACCTCGTCAGGCAATACAACTTCCCCTTGTACCGGACAAATGGATGTTTCGAGAGTTTTTCATCTACATGGATCTGCAGAAAAGCCGACTTCAGGTCAACAATCTTAGTGACCTGCTTCATCCTCCTCCATTTCCTCATCACCTCTTCGCATACATCAATCCCCTTTCCAGTGTGGCAGGCTACGTATCTGTTTAATTCTCTGAAATCCAGTACCTGTTTAACTTTATTCTTTGTCGGTTGAACAACCGTCAGTAATGGTAGCACTCCTTTTTCTTCCCCTGTCCACGGTTTCAGAATCCCTCCTCTATCCACCTCTCCACTTCTTCCTCCAATCCTTTTCTTATTTCTCCTCGCAGTGTTTTCTCGTAGCAGCTTACTTTGTTTCGCAGTTCCGGAGGCCCGGAGATCCATTTCCATTCCACCGTCCACCTCTCACCATCGACCCTCGTTAGGAAATCCTCGTCCTCGATGCAGCAAACCTCTGATATTTTTGCTAATATTTCTATCACCTTCCACTCCTGCCATTCCTACTGCGTCGAGGCGTCCAAAGGTTACTTGGCCCCCTCTCAACGTAGGACCCTCTCAGTTGGTTGATCGCACTTACACCTAAAACCACATCAATATCACCAACTAGACGATCCAACACCAGGGCTCGTAGTCCAATATGCACACCTTGCACCAGTACTTCCGCTGTTGTCTCTCCCATGCATTTCACCTCCCTGCCATCCACGGTCTTAATACTCCTGGCTCTGCTCCATGATCTATGGGCATTCTTCGTTACCAATGTCGTGGTGCAGTCTGGGTCAACAAGGGCCATGCCTCTCTTCCCATTGACTACCACCGGTAACTGAGGCAACGTTTCGTTGTGCGCCATTTCCACATAGAAGGGGGAACCACTGGCGCAATAACGCCCCTTCACTCATTGCCCTGGTCTCGTGCAGCAACGCAATAGCGGCTAATGTGCCCCACTCGTCCACATCGATAGCAGATGACCTCCGGTCTCGGCTCTTTGCACTCCTTGAGCAGGTAAGGACCCTGGCATCGGAAGGACTTGATGGCAGGCCTCCCCTCCTGTCGTCTCGCTGCCTGTCTCTCGTCATTCAGGTGGGGTCTCATGCACTTATTTCCACTCACAGCTGCAGCCACGATTGGCCCCTATGATATTCTTGACTAGGACTCTGGCGTGGACAAAGAGAGCGTCCACCTCCATCGTATTGATTTCAGTGATTCTCTGCATGTATGCGGAGATTTCTTCTGGGAAGCCATTCACTAGGTATAGCTTTACCGTCATCTCCAGAGATCTCCCCACGTAACCAGCCAATCCTGTTAGTCTTCTGATCTCCGCAGCAAAAACGTCAACAGACTCGCCGGTCCGCCTCAAACTTGCAAGCTTGCTGAGTGCTTCAAATGGACTCTCGGCGAAAGCCAATTTCAGTCGTTGCTCCACTGAGGCAAAGTCTCCCTTATCTTCATCGCGCATCTGCTGGTAAATAGTGAGGGCTTCCCCCTTTAAGTAGAGCGGCAGCAGGGTGACCACGTCTTCGATATTTTGCAACCTTGACACCATCTTTAATTTTTCCAGCCATTTAATTAGGTCAACCTCCCCAGTGAAGGGTCTCAACATCTTAGTTGAGAGTCTCCAGTCAGCCATGTTAACCTGCTTAACTCGCCGAAATAGCTTCTAGCGTTATAATCAGGATTCGGTTCTAGGGTTTGGGAAGGAGTGAGTAATTCTCTAGACAACAGCACGTTTCTGCCCTCTTCTTTTCCAATCGACCACACCTGACCTCTCGCCACCAATGTCACACTGCACAATCCGAACGTCAGCAATACGAAATTCTTTTCAAGAGATGTTCACGACTCTTTTCTCTCTGCTCTCCCAGGGAATTTTGTTCCTCGAGCATGGCTTGCCTCATGAAATCCTTTTAAACAATGACACGGCTTTCTGCAGCAACGTTTGCACATAAATGGAAGTTCACTTGCCCTTCCGTTGTGCATACGCTCCAGTCGGGAATGGCATAGCGGAGTGATGTCACCGTACAGTGAAACAAATAACGGCTAGAAAGGCTGTCTACTCGTATAACATCACATCCAGAGGCGACGGATCTTCCTTCACTGCGACTGCCAACAGGATTTATCGATACGAAGTAGACCAATCTCGCAACTGCGTCCCCAGGTCCCAAGAACAGGTCTTACCAGGGTGGAGATCGTGTTTGGGTCAAAAGACCGCAAAATCTATGTACCACGAAGTTCGGCAAGGGTGAGGTGACCAAGGTAATCAGCCCTCAATCAATGTTCGTGGACGGTGTGCCTCGCCACATGAAGGATCTGCTCACTCGACATTATGTTGTTAAATAGGAGGAAGAGGAAGAGGAAGACAGTACGAGGTCTTCTGAAATGACACAGCGTATGATACAGGACGACGGAGAGGATTTTGAGCCATATAATGCACATACTGAAGAAGCGGAAGGAGGACTATCCCTCGGATACTGCCCCCTGCCCTGATTGTAAAACGCTGCCTATGGAACCACGAGAGGGGGTAATGAAACAGACTGGTTGCAATAACGGTGGTAATGAGCACGATGGCAACGAGGAAGTGCTGCTCCCCGATTCTTACGAAGAAGTACCCGACAAAGACGACTGCCCCCTGCCCTGTTTTTGATCATGGGATAGAGTAGCGGAATTGGCAATAACCGAAATGGGGGTAAATAAAGAGTTTACCGCAGATACGTTTGTTGTTGTGTTGTGGGCCGAGCGGAAGAAAGTTCCAAGATGGCGTCCATGCATTTTTATTGGCGTTGACACCATGCAATTCTCGCAGAATCGCGTGCTTCTCGCGCGATTATGCAAATATATAATTCCCGGCCGCTATAACGGCAGGACACTGGGAAACAGTCAGCAAGTCTTTTGCAGAGTGTGCTTAGGTGGTTCTGGCGGTTAAATTGTTCTTTGTGACGAACCATGACTCTGCGAGAAGCGAGTTTTCTTTTGCCTTTTTCTTTTTTTCTGTCTCCTTCTTCTTTCTCTACGGTCATTAAAGCCATGAAATCTCTCTCTTCTAGAGGTGGACGGTTCAGGGCGAAACTGACTATTTCCTATCTTTTTTTCTGATTTTTGCCCACTTCATTTTACTACAATAAAAATATTATTTTCATTTGATTTAGAAAACTGCAACTTGAGACGAATTCATTTTCTTCAGGCCTAGAATAAAATATCTAGTTATACTGATAGACATTACCACTCCATATTCAATATATCCTCGTGAGAATATTTTCCACATGTGTCTTCGCCACTGTAGGCATATAGTTCTTTCGACATATTTAACTAAATCCTCGACAGATTTCTTGGAATTACTTGAAGTATATTTCTCACAGCAAGATAAGAATTCGTCAGCTAACTAAGACGCCGTCACTTCAACATTATAAACTTCCACAGGTCACTAAGACAAGTTCACCTCAACATTTTAACGAACGAGATACTAAGGCATCCAGCGAAGTAAAGAAGTAAAAACCATATATAGCTATATAGACAAAACAAGTTAGTGCACTTGTTTTACTATATATGAACTTCTGTTCAGCCGAATTTGAAATGTCGGTTAAGCATAAGATAGTTTATGTCTAATACTGTTGCTTCTTCTGCAAATACAGTTGACATTTTTTCTTTTGGTTGCATTTCATCAATATTATTCTGTCGGTTTTGTTTTCGCGGATAACGAGAACATCGATTTACGATATTTTTCGAATAGTTATATTCTAAACAAAATGGCATCGGCCAACGCACAAAACAATTCCGGCTGTTTCTTTTCTGCTGAATAACATTTTGTTCCAACTTCATCCCAGATGATCCAAGCCAATTCGAAGAAAGCTAGCATTGTTACATACACTTGAATTCTTTATACACTTTGTTTACGCGTAAATAACGAGTGAGAGATGAACACTAATCAACATTCGCTTCCGTATGTTTTATCTAAGGAATCCAAAACGAGCATGCACTTCTTTTACTTACCCGGTTTGCTTACGGTCGTAAAGCCTTACCAAAACAATTCTGTAACGAATATTACCTATCGTGCAATCTGCTTCAGCGACTGAATGAGGCAACGATTTACTTTTGCTATTGTCAAAAACAAAAAAAAAATATTTAGCATTTCTTCAGTTAACTAAAAGTTTCACTTTTCTTGATCGTAAGAACAGATTACTTTTTTCCTTCCAACGTACTACACTTCACTATATTAGGAACAGATTTCTATATACTACTGCTATTGTTTCACCACGATGTGGGAATTATGTTTAGCTTGGTAGTTTAAAAGCTTTAAATTCAATAAACTAAAACATAAATGGTGTTCCAGCGAGTTTTTGGCGCTTTCCAATTATTTACACATTTAAGTTATTTCATATTTTCAATTCTAAGTTTCGGAGATAGTTTTACTTTCCCAATTTTTCACTACTTATGTTTTGTGTTTGTAACAGTAGTGGCAGTATCTATAATCTACTTACAAGTATCATTCTTTTTATTCCCTTATATTATTATTTCCCCCTTTAGGGTTATACGCAGTTGTATATTTATTGTTTTTCTTAGAGTTTTTACTGTTGTTGTTAACATTAAATTTTAATAGCGAATGTTAATATCTTAATATCTTGACAACCTAATAAGAAAAATACTTATCCGCCTAGGAGTGTTTACCAATCATTGAAACACCAGAAACTAGTTTATCAGAAATTATTTCCCTTTCTTTTTATGCACGAATGTCATTTCTTACTTTACAACGACTATACACAGCCCATAAAAATAACTCCGTCTTGAATGATTTCTCCTTCATTAAATTACACCAGAACTAATGATGTAAAAATTCTAGTATTCTTACATGTTGTATTTGTCTTGAAGTTGGGTTAATGCACATTGTGAGATCGTTATTTACCTTTGTGTACAACCTTAACTCACTTCCTATTTTTACATTGATTTTCATACACGGACTACGAGTTTACATTTCAAGGCATCACCAATCGTTTCATCAAAACAAAACACAGTCTCTAATGGATTTTCCATCATTGCAAAAAACAGGAGAAAGAGTCTTTGCAAATATTTCTTATTAATGAATTTCATTTCCTGTGGTATTATGCACTATGCGCCAACCTTTTTTCTTTGTTGTTGTTTTTTTTTTAGTTTAACTTGCATTTTACACTTCTGTGTAAATTGTATTAAATATTTCTACACGAAAATGTATTTTTTCCCATTATATAAAAGGGGATTGATATACATTTTCTGATACGTAAGTTAACGTGCGTTGTAACATTTATTTCTATTAGTGGAGACCGAAAATTCCACGTGGTAAAATAAAACATTAACCGCTCCGTCTATAATAATGCGCCACATAATTATAGTTTTGTTGTTTTTTTTTTTAGGTCGTGAAGTTCATTCAGCAATCTATTCTAAGATTGTGCTATATATATATATATATATATATATATATATATAATTTTATTTATATATACATATATATATGTATATATATATATATATATATCTGTATATATACATATATATATATATATATATATATATATATATATATATATATATTGTGAGGCTAAAATAACTGCTGTATAATAATGCTGGCGCTATATCACGTATATATATATATATATATATATATATGTTAGTTTTTATACATAATGTGTGATCTTATGTATGTATACGTATACATGTATGCATATATATATATATATATGAGTATATATATGTGTATGTGTGTATGTATACGTGCATCTATATATGCATCTATACTTTTGTATAATTACATGTGATAGTGTCGCTATCCTACATTTTTCTATATTTTTCCTATATTATTTCACATTATTTTATCTTATTCTATATTTTTACATTTGTGTGTATATGCAATTTTACATCTATATAGGTATATGTGTGTATGCTTACAATTGTGCTTATAATCATGCATTATTTTACTAAGCCATCAGTAATCCCTCCTCCAACATTACTTTTTTCGAAATTTGAAATTAATAAATCTGAAGTATATTTCTTTCTGGGTCAAACTAATTTTCAATATTTATCTGTTCGAAAACTAGATTTAGAAAGACGATTTTCTTTTCTCATCCATTATCTCGCGTTTTTGCATCATTCCTCTACTATATCTATCTCCCTTCTCCTTTCCTTTAAACTTTTAGCAATCTTCCTCCCTCTTCTGTTTTATCTCTCTCTTTCACTTTTCTCGTTCACTTTATATATATATATATATATATATATATATGTATGTATATATATATACATATATATATATATATATATATATATATATATATATATATATATATATATAAATGGGTGCGTGTGTGTGTATTTATGGTGTTTTTACAAGCGGTGAATTTTAATTGAAAATTGAAAATGTTCTTTACCTGTAGATTTGGCAACGATTGTTTATTTTGTGTTCAGCTTTATTTTGCAATCCAGCTTATGTTTAAGCAGAACGGAACCACATGCCACACAGTTCGGGATATGATCATTTTACCCAGATAAATATGCTAGGAATTAATAATTTTACGAAATCGACATTCTAACTGGCCATCTTGTTGTTATATTATTTTCTAGGAAGTTTATACATATACTAGCATGGGTGCCCAGCGTTGCCCGGGTGTTTGGAGGTATATGCTGAGAAAAACAAAACAAAATAAACGGTCATTTTTTTTAAATTTTGACCCCTATTATGACCTCTGAAATTTTATAGTTTAGGGCTCAAATAAAGTTATTAAGTTAGATCCATGTCCAAGGAATCTATATCTAAAATTTCACGTGTTTAGACCGAAAATTGTAGGAGGGGTTTGGTAGAGTTCTCAAAGGTCAAATCGTTGAACTTTGACCCCTTAATCGCCAAATTTCTCTCCGAAAACCAATCACATTGGTTTTCCCAAATCTCAGTACTCTGTATATTAAATTTCGAATCTGTAGGCTTAAAATTGACAGAGTTATTGCGTAGGGAAATGTTCACAGACATACAGACACGCATATACACAGATACACAGACACGTTCACTTTTATAGATATATAGATAGGTAGATAGACAGAAAAACAAAAATATATACGTATAGATAAATATATATGGAAACAATGCAGTGTTTGCTTCACACTTTTTACGCAAATATTATGCAAATATAAATCATCTAGAATATCTGCATGAATATAATTACACATGATAGTTTACTAAAGATGATCATTCCATAATAAAACCGAAAAAACTAATAGGCAATTAATTAAAATGATTGTTTAAAAGAATATGCAAATTAGCTAGATCTTTTGCTAGTGAATGCAATTCTACGACCCATATATAAGAAAATTGTATTTTCTTTTTAAAATAAATAGAAAAGAAGGTTTTTAATATGAATACCAATACACATAAAAGAGAAACGAATTTATAGGAGTATATATAATAAAACGTTTAATTCAGTCCAAGACAACGTCAGCTCTTCCTGCAAATTATATGAATAAATCTTACAATATTTAGGAAGGAAAAGTGTATAATTGTAATTTCCATCTAAATGTTTTTGAATTTACTTTTTTGTCCTTAAGTTTGAAGTTATCTAGTTCTGAACGATTTAATTTGGCGACAGCAACCTAAAATCGTGTGGTTATGTCAGAACGATATAGATGTGTTTGATGAGCAAAAGCAAACCACGCACTTTCGTAATTCCTCATTTGCATGTATTGATAATGTATTGATAACATATTGATAATGCATTAATAATGTATTGATAATGTATTAATAATGTATTGATAATGTATTGATAATGCATTGAGAATGTAGTAATAATGTATTGACAATGTATTGATAATGTATTGATAATGCATTAATAATGTATTAATAATGTATTAATAATGTATTGATAATGTATTGATAATGTATTGATAATGTAGTAATAATGTATTGACAATGTATTGATAATGTATTGATAATGTATTAATAATGTATTAATAATGTATTAATAATGTATTGATAATGTATTGATAATGTATGCCCCCCTTTGCTCCTCTTCTCTCTCTTTTCAAAATTAAAGATATTTATAAATTAATAAATTATTTCACTTTTTTTCTTTTCAAAATCAGATAGAAGCTGTATTTTCAGACTCTACAAAACACCATTCGACAGCCTTGTTCATCGATGTGTCTACTTACCTCAGTGACGCAAGCTGCAAACAATCTCGGAGTGTCACGTGTCCCTACTGTTATTCGAATATCTACACTATTTAGAACCATTTGTTTTTTTTTGCATTTCTTACCATATTTCATGAATGCGTGTGTGTATTTTCTTTTCAATCTGACACTGTCGTCACATACCAGCAATTCAACTCGAGCACAAATATCGTTTAATCTGATTTGCGAACAATTTATTCAAAAATAGGTAAAATAAGACATTTGTTTAGCTAAATCAGATTACTTACTAATCCGCACAATCAGAAATGAGAAAATTTCATTTATAAATGTATCCGAAATATAACAGGCACGAATTTCAATACTTCGTAGAAATTTCTTGTTTACTTCTTTCATTTGTCTGCAAAATTTTATAGTAATGATAATCTTTTATTTGTAATGATACATGGCGGTAAATGTAAACAAGTAAAGTAAATAGTATTACTAATATTATTTATACTTTTACTACTACTACTACTACTACTACTGTCACCACTTCTAATACAGCTACTACTAATAATAACATTTCGGATATGAGAGTACAAACTGATGAATTATCCAAGCAAAAACAGCAGAAATCATAACAGAAAACACAACAGTAAAACTTGCCAAATTAGGTTTTGCTTATTCAATATAACACATGATGGTATTTCAGCAAATGCTAAAAACGTGCCAGATAATTGAAAGAAATTTAAAAAATCGTTGAACATTAAAAGCAACTCACATAAATTATCAAATATTTTTAGTAAATTCTAGTAAGTTATACGTACATCTCTGATCTCTCTATATATATTTTTGTATTTCTGGGACTGCTAAACAAATAAAGAATTTTGAGTTTCGTACTTAAGTGTTATAAAGCGGATATGATGTATTTGTAAATTGCGACAATCTGACAAATAAAAATCCATATCTTACAACAATTTCAGCTTCGTAAGAATAAAATGATATATACAAACGGTCACGATACAAAGCAGGTAGAAACATGGATTATTTCAACATACTATTATTTATTAGTGCCATCCCTCTGTCTTTGTCTGTTGGACTCTCTCTCTTTCTCTTTAGAAATAAAGAATTTTTTGAAAAAAAACATGACTTTTGAACATGAGTATGCCCGTGTTTTATATAGGTCACAAACTCTCTGCGCAAGTAATATACTTGCAAGATGCTCACGCACCCGTTTCTCAGTTTTGATAGAACGGCTGAATGTCCATGAACACTGGATCCCATGCGACTAATTGTCAAACGTGCGCTGAATTTTTTCCATGTAGACATTGTTACAAAGCCGATGTATGTGCTTAGACTTACATCTAAGGAAGAAACACAACTAAACTACAGAAAACAATGTACACAAATAAAATTCGTTTAAAATAAGATTAACGTACGCCTAAATGAAAATCCATCACTTTCTACATATATTAGAATATTGGCGAATAATAATTAATCATATCGTAGTCGTCAAAATAATTTGTGACAACGGGGGAGACAAAAAAACTTGTGACAACAGAGGCGGAGTGGACATCGTTGTTCGGTCGCAAAAAAACGTCACAGCGTGAAAGGGGAAATTGTGAAAACGGGACCGAAGGACGAGGCGGCATTGCCCGGTCGTAAAAAAAAGAGACTTAGGTGGACAACAGCCAAATAGAAACCGAAAGCAAATGTTGTAAGCAAAAAAGGGAGGTCTATCTGTGAATTTCAAAAAATGAACAAAACAAAATTTTATGGACTAGCTGTCCAAGAGAAATTTGCACACACACACACACACACACACACACACAAAAAAAAAAAACGTTTTTTTTTTAATATAAACTATCACAAGAAATAAATAGTATTAAAAAAGAGAAATCGTCTTTTTTAGCGTATGTGTGTGAGAGAGAGAGAGAGGGAGTGTATAAAATAAAAGGCAATTTTCCGACGATCTTTAAAACTTTCTTTGAATAAAGTAATAAAGTTTCAACAACCTAGCACAAGAGGACAATTCTTTTGTTCTTCAGTAGTACTACTTTGTAGTAAATTTTTAATTGAAGGAAAAATCATATCGAGTTTAATTGTCTATTCTTATTATTTTCATTTGTGATATGTTTTTGTAGTAATATTTTTGTTTTATAATTTTTGTTTGTTTATTTTACATAGAGGTCACCACTTATCAAGGCCTAGAAGCCACAAAGGCATAAGGAGTTCGATTCTGGATATATATGTATACAATTTATGCGTGGTATTTTCGTTAATCTTATTGTTGTGATGATCATATTTACATTATATAACTTGGTATAATGTCTTAATGACAAATTCCCCATCTATAGATCTTTCAAAGTTCATTTTTTATAAATGTGTCATTATAACATCGATTATTATTATTATTATTATTATTATTATTATTATTATTATTATTATTATTATTATTATTATTATTGAATATCTGTTCAATATATAATAGTTTGATAGTATCATAAATATGTTTGGTATAATTTCATTTCGGTGAGTGTGGTTAAAATTAATACATATAAAATATAAACTATACTTTATTTATGTTAGTTTTTTTTAATTACAATTCATTGCTGTATCATATATCACATAAGTATTTTAGCTTATTATTTATGACTGAAAATATTTGTAGTTATCTACCTTGAAAAATGTGTGAACCATTTTTTCTGTATCTTTCAAACATCTTGGAATCATATGGACATCTGGTGTGCCACAAGATAGTTTGCATCATGAGAAAGCAAATGCATTGATAGATTAATAGAGAATAAGGCTGCGATAGATTCAATGATATAAACGGATGTTGCTAGACAGATAGGTATATATATGTATATATATATATATATATATATATATATATATATATATATATATATATATATATACCTATCTGTCTAGCAACATCCGTTTATTTACGTTAAATGAGTTTGTTGCAAATATTATTTTCGTGTCAGCTATGCTATCAGTTGTAATGGTAACTTGAAAAGACGGATTTGTTTTCGCATCATTTATCGGCTGCTGTAGACGGGCGACCTTTCCAGAGAGACTTCTTCTGCGGTACCTTCCGGTACGTCGGCCAAATATGGCGAATGAGAATCCGCAGTACAAAATGGTCCGGAAGCAAATAGTGATTGTTCGTAATAGAAACGTCTTACTTACCTACTAACATCAGACAAAAGTATCATTTTTGGTTATTACTGATGTAAACGAAAATGGGAAAGGTCAGGAAAAAGAGTTGGAGCGAGAACAGACACCAAATTCCGAACGGAAGAAACTTACATACGGTGCGAAAGATAATATCAGTACAGTCATCTTTAAATAATTCTCTAATTGGACATCTTTTTAACCATTATTAAATATGTCTCTTCAGTAACACGCTGTGTAAACGTAACACGAATTTTGCAAGAGAATCAGTTTAAAGTAGAGTTTAGTCTAATACCGTCTAAAGGTGAAATAATTATTAAACGATAAAATTGTTTACATATGACTATCTGCGCTTATATATGTAAACTCAGTTCATTATAGGGACAGTTGCTGGGCGTCGTCACTTTAATAATAATAATAATAATAATAATAATAATAATAATAATAATTATAATAATAATAAGGCAGTGCTCACTTTAATATTTCATAAAAGGGTTCTTATAATAATCATGACTAATAATATTTTATAGCTAAAACTAATGATGAGAATAGTGAAAACACATGAGTAAAAAGTCGGGACAAAATCTTAAAGTCTATATAATGCATAACGAGACAAAATTTAATTATTCATAAAAAATAGACCTTATTTCTTTAGGCTATTTTGTTATGAATTAAAAAAACCCTACTTTTTTCAGCTTAGATTTAGCTTAGGACAGTAATCTACATATTTACTAGGTACGGGTAATTTAATGGCAGCTTCAGTATGGCGCATGGTTTTTAACGCCGGTTAATCATAATATATATTTTTTTTAAATTTCGAGTACTTTTTTTATTGTATTTGAAAGATTATAGTTTAAAGTTTCTCAAATAAAAAAGTGTGTGAAATAAAAAATACATGGAATCATTTTATCTCAACTCTGAAAAACCCTAGATTTCACGTAAAAATTCATTATGACAAAAATCGCGTTTAGTTTTTCTAGCAAGAAAAATATAAGTTTTCTGGAAGTATTTCAAATTAAGTATGAAATTAAAGTATTAAGATAATGAATTAATACAGTAGATTAACTTTTGGTAAAAGAGTAATAATTATCCAAAAATGTATTACTGGTAGGAACGAGTCTTGTTTAATATATAATAAAAAGACAAAAATCTGGCGGAAAAATTCAAATATGTATGGAAGGACAAATTAGACATAATTTATTTCTTTATTGAACATTATTCCGGCATACCCAGCGACTTTTTGAGTCACAGACCCTCCTTCCTTCATTTAAAAATGCATAAAAGTTAATTAATTTGACAATTTATTCTTTGAAAAAACAAAGTTAACACCATTATTTATTAATATAAATACAGAATTACAATTAGTCAAGAAAAAATTTATTATTATTAAAAAAAATTACGCACTAAAAAAAATACGTTAAAATTTATTATAATTATATTATATTATTTATTATGTTTACATGAAATTTAAAGTTGATGAACATAAACAGGCGGATAGTTGAAGAGTTGGCAAAACAGAGTCGTTTTCTTTTCAACTCTGCACATCCGTATTTACCTACATGGAACGATCGTATAATTTTAGCCATGTTTTAATTAAGTTATTTTTCTATGTTCCTGTTTGTCAATTTAATTTTTTTGACTTTATTTTCCAGGATTATATGAACATTGTTTTACGTTGATAATTATACGTTCTTGCGTGCAATGGAAATATTAGAATCTAACATGTAAAGATTACGTTAAAATGTAAGCGTGAAAAAAAGGTAGAAATATTTTTTCAATTATAATTTTTTGTGTGAATGTATTAAATAAAAAAATCTTAATTTAATGATAATGTTTGTAATTCGTGCAATTAATTTTTCTTCGAGTTATATCGAATTCATTAATACGGATTTTAAGGGCTTTTTTTGTAATATTCCTGTAAAAATTATTTTATTTTTATTTTACTGTTAAAAATTACGATGCTTTATTTACATAAAAAAGCAAAAATACATTCTTGCGTTTTTTATTTATCATGTATATTGTGTTTTTCGTGCGTTTAACCGCTCTGTGTGTATGTTGTTTTTCTCTTTGTTCTGTATTGTTTAGATTGTTCCTGAATATGTATTTCTCTCTACATGTAGCATATATATATATATATATATATATATATATATATATATATATATATATGAGATAAGTCACAAATTAGAAATCAAGTGCATTTTTCTGACAGATATTACATTGAGGTCGTTCAGGACGATCCTAGCCAAGAAAGTAAAGTTCAATATATAAAATAGTGCAATATATAAGTTTAATGATTTAAATTAAATTCTGTAGATTAAAATATATAAATATATTTAAGTAAAGAATTTATTGTTTGAAACCAGGAATATATGGAGAAAAATATATTTATTTCCTTAATGCATTAAGTTTCAATAATGTGTTCTTTCATCAGAGGAAGTAAAAATAAAATTAGCAAAATGAATAAACAAATATTTTGCTGTTCAGCACATATATTGAATATGTTATTTAAAAGTTATTTAAATGGTTCTTGTAAGTCATGGAAAAAGGATTCTGGATATATCGGATAACTCGATCACCTCTGATTTTTCCCTCGGATCACTACTCGTCGGATCTGGCAGTAATATCCCGAAAACTATTGAACTCATTCTGATATTGGACTGCCCAGGTTGTGTGATATCCTTTTTCTATGACTTTTAAGCACCATTTAAATAACATTTAAATAACATATTCAATATAGGTTCCGAAAAGCAAAATATCTGTTTATTCACAGCTGAATATTTTGCTAATTGTATTTCATTATTGAAAATGAATGGATTAAGGAAATAAATATAATTTTTCTTCATATATACCTTGTTTCAAAAAATAAATACTCAACTTCGTATATATTTTTATGTACAGAATTTAACATTAATCATTAAACTTGTATATATATATATATATATATATATATATATATATATATATATATATATATATATATAAAGCTGAATGTCTGCGTGTGTATGTGTGTCTGGTCACGAATAGGCTCCTATATGGTTGACTATTTTTAAAAAAAAACAGATTACATATAATGATAGAAGATGTATCGAGACAAAGGAATGGGTATGTTTGATCTGGCAGAACAGTGGTTCATTAAAATTGTGGGGTCTGTGTTCGCGCCTGGCCCACAAAGTATGGAAATAAAAAATGCAAAAAAAAAACGTTTACAAGTGTGTTGATATAGATGTACATAAGAATACTTTGACAAGTATGTTTATCTTAAATAGAGATGATATAATAAACTTGTGGGGGCTGCGTTCCCGCATAGTCTCCATAGAATGGAAATAGGCACAAACTTTAATAAAAACTTTTCATATCTATCTGCATAAGTATACTTTGATTTATTATGTTTCAGTTTGAAGAAATATGGTATAATAAAATCATGGGGTGTTCGTTCGCGCCTGACCTCCATAGAATGGAAATATGTCACAAATTTTAACAAGTTTTTTTTTAATATAGATCCACAGAATATTGTAATAAGTGTTTCAGTGTGAACAGGTCTGGTATAATAAAGTATGGGGTTTATCTATTGTGTTTTTATTTTCATCATATTTTGGCTTTGATACCCCCAAATTCGAAGCTATATCATTACAACCCTTCCTTCTAACCTATCATACTTTCATAAATAAGAGTCCATTTTGTGTAGGCCGTTTTTGAACCAAGTCAACGATGGGTACTTTTGCTAGTATATATATATATATATATATATATATATATATATATTTATATATTTATATATATATATTTATATATTTATATATATGTAAATATATTATTATTATTATTATTATTATTATTATTATTATTATTATTATTATTATTATAATAATAATAATAATAATAATAATAATAATAATAATAATAATAATAATAATAATAATAATAATAATATACGGGCCAGGGCAATATTTAGATATAACAATAAAATGCAATAAAATGCAAACACAGGGATATGGATGGACATCTATGGATAGGAGACGCTTATCATAGGCAGATAAATATTCTGCATTAGGGGTATGTTCATAGGTCCCAGTTTGGGTTCAATTTTCCTTTTTTTTATACAAAAAAGGTTTGAAACAAATAAAACAACAATTATTTTCAGTGAGACAGACGGATACAAAATAAACACAAAAAAATCGAACACAATAAAATTTGCAAGAGATAACAAAACAAACACTTTCAAATCATATAAAACTAAATTTATTAATGATAAGGGGAAAGAAAGATTTAACAAAAACAAATATATTCAAAGCTAATGGGACTGGGGAATATTTTTAACATACTAACTGAAAGAGAATCCTATAACAAAAAGACAAAAGGTATACAGCAGCAACCGGTCCACACGAGGAAAAATCCGATCTCCAGCTCGACAGAGAAAGAAAGTAAAGTTTTTTTTCTTTTTGCACTTACAGTTCAATTCTTTTCTTATGACAATTTGCCATTGCTACAGTTATTCCAAATAAAATCTCTTTTGAGGGGAGAAAGTTTCAATCAACAAATTCAGTCTTTTAACGCCGTGCAACACTTTACAGTCCCGCATGGGAGACATAAGTTCCAAACAATGACTTCGCAGATATTTTTTGATTTGTTTCTTTTTTTTTAACATGCCTGTCGGCATCCGTTTTGCGTTATCTTAAATAGCTTTATCGAGGGATTAATTTAGGTATCTTCTTTTTTTTCCGTTTTTGCTAACTTCGGAAATGTGACATAACGCTTTGGTTGTCCAGAAACACGTTTTATGCGGTCGGGCTTTTCCTATTTACAATGTCTCCCCACGGGACAGAGTTAGACACCAGGGTCGTTTTTTTATGTGGAGAAAAGGAGCAAAAATAAAAATTGTCTCAGTCGTAAAGGATTTCTCCTCCACTGACAGAGAACAAGAAATTGAAGTGCAGCATCTGAAGAACAGACACTACACTTTGATCTTGACCCGAAGGCCAAGGATTCGAGAGAATTATTTTTTTTTCCTTTCTTTGTTTCGCCCCTTGATTCTAAAAATAGAATTGACGAAATCGTATTCTGATTCCTTTCTGCTTCTTGGCAGCAACGCGGTCACTACGTGCATTGACCTCAGGACGACCTGTCACTTCCCTTCATATAGGAGGAGGTGGTAGGTGTTTGGTTCTAACGTCGATCAAACGTTTTTCAACTCCCTCGTTTTCTGTTTATCTTTTCCTCTCTCTTCGTTTCTCTTTCTCCATGGGCGATGAAATCCGTGGTGTTTTTTTCTCTGCTTCCGAGATCGGATCGCAGTGTAGTAACTGTTCCGCCATCACATGCCAGTCTCTCCGTCCTCGGCCAAGGAAAGAGAATCTCTCCAGACTGATTTTAATACTGGGTTTCTGTGGATCCCCATTCAGTCAGAACATGCCAATCAAATATCTACTGTATATTACTAACAGAATAATAAAAGAGTATTTGATGTCGAGGTGGCTGTTTGCAACAATATATATATATATATATATATATATATATATATATATATATATATATATATATATATATATATACTTGTTTGTAATATACTGAATTTTACTGGGTTCGTATAATTCAGTAAATTTGCATATACGAATGAATTTTAATCCAAAGAGAGATGACTTAAAATGTAAGCTACAAAATTATAATATTTCATAATTGAGCATTAATATACTGTATTAACAAAACCAAGACTTCAAAAAAAAAAAAAAGAAGAATAATAGCATCCAATGAAAGTGTCTTAGACAGAAAATCTAATAACAGAATACCTGTGAATTGTCCGTTGGGTGGTAAATGCCTAACCTCAGAAATACTGTATAAATGCGAGATAAAAACCGACAGTACTAGGAAGATATATCTTGGGGCCACGGCTTGCGTGTTTAAGGAGAAATATAGAAACCATGTAGCATCCTTTAAAAAGGGGCCAGAGATGAAAGCTAATAGAAAAGGTGTTAACGATAGCAGGGGGAGGGTACAAGAATCAGCATTAGAAATAAAAAAAGGAATACAACTACATAAGGGGATTGAGTCAGGGAACTTAATAGAAACAATACAAATTTTGAATTAAAATGATTAGTAGGGGATAGGGGGAGGAAGTATAGCCCTGGGAAATCAAAAAGTTACATTCTTTTTTTATTGGAAGCCTTTTACATAGTGAATTCTAAAGAAGAAATTTTGAATAAAAGGCTAGAGGCTATACAGGGATGTCTTCACAGGAATAGGTCTCCGCTATCACGCCTTAAATGTAACTGACGTATAACTTTTTATAACAATAAGGATCCTCGGATACAAGGTCAAATTTTAACGTATAGTTAAATAGCTTGGGAGGATGTATTCTAAACGATGGATCCAAATCTAGCAAGCAAATAGAGTTCTATTATTCTAAACTGGATTATAAATATAGATAAAGTATAAATCTAAACAAAGACTAGAAACATTGTTCTATAAGCGCGAGCATTTTTTAGTATTTAGTTTTAGTATTAATGTATGGTGAAATAAGTGGTACCGTTTCCAGTTCAATAAAACAACTTAACACTAAACTAGCGATTATTAAAAAATTAAATTAGCAATTAGTGGATTGGAAATTAATTGATATTGTTCTCTGACAACTAAAGCTTGTAGAATCCCTGCTGGTTGATTTACTCTTGTTCTAAATGTTTTTATCCAAAAATACAAACGGAGACACCTTTTCATCGGAGTGAAGCACACTTGCAGTTATTGGCCGGTTTTGTTGTCAGAATAATTATTATGAGAATATATATTATTTTATTTAGGTATCCAAGAACAATACACAAATTGTAATTTTGGTTTTGGAGCCAGGAGAAACCCCAGTAAATTACGGATGGATAGCAGTTGTCGGTTAAAGCCATTTAAAGATTAAAAATATACTTTAAATTCTTAATTTGTTAAATAAGCTATCATAGCCTCTTCTGTACCTGTTTAATTAAATCAATTAATGCATCATGGACGCTTTTTAGTATTTACTAGACATGAAACGTCAAACGGCCTTACTTGTCTCCTTTTAACTGTTATAAGTACTTAATTCGACCTTTGTTCCACATAATTTTTTAATTAATAATTAAAAATGTGATGGAATATCTCTCTTCGAAGTTAGTTTTTTCACAACTATCGAGAACCACATTATAATCTAATGACCGAAAGTGAATAATAAAATATTAAATAATTAAAAAAAGAATAGTATCCTTGACTCGGAATATTGTATGAGGATTAATAACTATACGGTAATGTTATTCTTTATTTTCCTATTTAATAAAATACTAACCCTTAACTGGTCTTAAATCTAAGTATTAAGATAATCGATATTTTGTAAACATTGAAGCCACCAATGGGCGAATACGAAACTAAAAATAACCGTAACGTTATAGCTAGGTTGTTCTGGCCATATTATAAATATAAAAATAATTTGTTTTTAAATTTCTTAAAAATTAATTATGTGAAATAAAGAAAGATAGAAATCTAATTTAGGAATTCAATGAATAGTATTATTAAAAGATATTAAATGGTTACGGATTTTTGTGGAAACTTCTTATGACAGGTTGTTAAATAAGGATACGAAAATTAGGTGATATATTTAAATGGGCTTTTGACAAAGGATGTGCCCAGGGTAAATGTTTTCGCGTGCTTCATTTCCTTTAAGGGAAATTTCTTTAAACAATGTTCTATTGTCAAAGAGTTTTTTTTTTATTGAAGAAGTCTTATAATGTTTGCAATTGCCCAGCCGGTATTGAAACAATTGTAACTTACAAGGAAATACACGTTTTGTTGTTATCAATTAATTTTTATGAAGTCTTGGCCTTCTTAATACAGTATATATATATATATATATATATATATATATATATATATATATATATATATATATATATATATATATATACCACTCCCCATGTGGGGGTAACAAATTGATTAAAGGGAAAATTATGTCCAACTAGCATTTAGGTAAAAATGCATTTTCGTAAATAATTGAATTCATTCAAAGCGTATCACAAAAATCTGTCTGTCTGTCTCTCTCTCTTTCTCTCTCTCTCTATATATATATATATATGTATATATATATATATATATATATATATAATTGTGTTTTTTCCTTAAACCCATTCAGCACCTCAACTATAAAAAAAACCTACCAACCTAAATTCTTGCCTTCTATTTTTAAGACCGAATGTCGTCACTTGTATGAAATAGTCATCATCCAAAACCTTCTTAACCAAAAAGCCACCTTAATCTTCTCTGATAAAAACCTTTTTTTTCTAACTAAAAAAAACAAACAAACAAGCAAGATCTTATCAATAACGAATTCCTAAACGATGTAAACCAAAAATAGTAATATCCAACAACATCAAAACCCCAATACCAGTAATATATTCCTCTGTAACCAAATGCAACCGGGTTTTAAATTGAAATAAAACCAGACAAAATATTGTTCATTGATAGCCCCCTCCCTGACAACAACAGTAATTTACTTATCATATATTTAAAAAAAATTAAAAGCTAAAACTTAGTAGTAAAAACAATGCATCTTCTAACCACAAACTACAACGAACCAACGTCATTTTCAAATGATCCTTGGGAGAGCGCAACTCTTATAACAAAAATAAAACTAAGAATTTCTTTGCTTACGTCGGTTATACAACCACTTCCCTATCACGACGCCTTCACATGCATAAGGCACAATCTAGCTCAATATTAAGAATTTATAAAAGACAGTTCCTTAGTGAAAACAACTGCTATTGATCAACACACAAAAATACACCACATATCAAACGTCAAGTAGTTAAACTACTTGGAGCTATATACATTAAGATTATTATATGCATTATACTGCTCTTAACCAAACCACATATCATTTCAACCCTACACAAATGATTGTCGTCCCCCAAGCACGCTTAGTGACCCAGTACTTACCACAGAACAAGTCACTCTCACCTCCGCAGCGGGCTTCACAGCGTTGAACTCATTCACAGCTGCTATTACGTATTAAAAAAAACTACCACCACTCTTAGCAAATGATAATCACATATTCTTCCATGAAAAAGACTCACAAGGGGACATTTGCGGAGTTTTCTTAAATGTTTTATTCAGATGGAATTGATTACAGAGAGAGAGAGAGAGAGAGAGAGAGAGAGAGAGAGAGAGAGAGAGAGAGAGAAATGTTTGGTTGTTACTTCCTTCTTAAACCTAACATTCTAACATCGAAACGAGTGACGCGGTTAGATAGACATCACATTACGGACATCTGGGGTCTTTAGTTTTTACTCTGAATCTTTCCAGCCAACAGTCCTACACGTGTCCTTCTGTCCTTGCCAATATGACCCCACATACGCTGTTGGACTGTAATTTGAGTCCATACTCGTTGATCCAAAACCCACGATCTTCCCATCATAAGCATGAAATATTAATAAGCATTAAATATATACTGGAATATTTCCCTTTCGTATTAAACATAACCACAAATAAACAGATAAATACGAGGATATGTTAAAAGAAGAATTTCTCTTCACGCATGTATGAAGACCGATTCCGCGAAACTTTGTATTACTCCGATTCTAATATTTTTTATAAGATTTTAATGGAAAATAGAAACATTTTTTCAATATGTCAACATGTAGCGAACGACAAAAAACCCAATTATGACAGATGATGAATGGAATTTTCACACAAAAATTGTAACCAGATTTGAAATATGAAGCTGTATTCTGTCATAATTTCATATCTTCAAAGAAAAAGATCAAAGTGAAAAAATGATGTGAATATAAGTTTTTTTTCAGACTATATATATATATATATATATATATATATATATATATATATATATGCACACACTATATATATATATATGCACACACTATATATATATATATATATATATATATATGCACACAATCTTTTGCATTTATAAGGTTGAAATACGTATTTGCATATATATATATATATATATATGTGTATATATATAAATATATATATATATATTTATATATATATGTATATATATATATATTTATATATATATATATATATATATATATTTATTTATTTATGTAAGGAGAGAAAGTGCAAGCTATTACAACGAAATATATAACCGGTTCCAAAAATTTAAGATAAAATAAAATTTTAATTTATTCTCAATATTTTTCTTTACTTTCATTACTATATTGTTTTCGAATCATCCTATTCCTAAAAACGTGCACTATATCAGTACAATATTCATTTTCTTATATTTTAAAAGCAGTTTTGTTTATAATATTTATTTAGTATTTATCGTTATTATCTAGATTTATTTCATTATCTGTAGTTAATAAAGTTTTATTATATTAAAATCGAAAATGATTTTTTAAACATTTATTATAAAATACTTTAATAATTTTATAAATTGCCCGTTTTATATTTAAAGTTACTTTTATGCGAGTTAGATTTAAAGGTTAAGATCAAATTTAAGGTTTCAGTTTAGATATTTTCAATGTTTTTTACTAAAAAGTATTCTTGTGCAGTTCGAATCTTTTTTAAAAAAAAGTTATATGTGCATTTATATTTATCTATTTTTAGAAACGACTATTGGAGCTTGTGGGATAGTATTGTTTGTATTCTGTTTATACTTATTAAAATAGTTGTTATTGCTTTTAGTATTAAACTACTCTAAAATATGCTTATATCTAAACACACACACACGCTCACACACGCAAACACACACACACGCAAACACACATACATACATACACACACACATGTATATATATATATATATATATATATATATATATATATATATATATATATTAGTGTTGGGAGGATACACATATTTTTCCCGATTCCAATACAATTCCCGATTCCGTACGAAATTCCCGATTCCGATACAATTACCCATTTTGAATTCGATTCGCTATAAATTTCTAAATGCTTTACTATGAAATTGTTATTTTTCCCGATTATTGTAAAAAGACATCTTAAATATACGTGTATTTTCTCAAACGTAAAAACACACTTGTGAAGTGTGAACTAGAGATTTTAGTCTAGCTGAAAGGTTTAATCAATAAATATTTATAATATTATTATAAATACAGGCAGTGAAAAATGTTTTATAAAAACAAAATTAAATAAAATAGATAACTACAGGAATCGGTTTTGGCATCAGAAAATAGGCTCAAATTCAAAAAGTGCAATACTTTAAAACGTACCCATCTTCCGATACTTTAAAACGCACCCATCTTCCGATTCCCTATTTCGCTTCCGATAATCGTCCCAACAACAATAATATATATATATATATATATATATATATATATATATATATATATATATATATATATATATACAAACACACACACACATGTATATTCATAAATATGTACATATATAACTATATATGCATACACTTTTCTGTTATTGGGCGCTCTTGTTATAAAATGCCCGCCATACTCAATCGCCTTCTTCTTTTGATTTTAAAATTATTTCTTATGATCTCCCTTTTTCCCTTTTCATTACTCCTTCCCCCGAACTTTCCCATTTCTGAACTTAAATGTATATATTATCGGTGTTGACTTATTTGCCCTATTTTTGTATTATACTGTTTTGTCCTCTTTTTTTGATAAGATTAAATTTGAAATGCCATCGTCTAAATAGGTTTTCTCTCATTTAACTTTCGCTTATTAATTGTAATCGCCGTAATTACAAGATAATGTAATAAAAGTTCTAATGTAAATTTAATTATTATCACCGCATCCGTTCTTATAAATTGCTCCTCTTAAATGTGGAGAGCCTTTCCTCTCTGAAAAATTAATTTTTTCAGAGAGGAAAGGCTCTCCACATTACGATAAAGGCCGTCAACCCCTATTATTTCCCAGTGTGTCTGAAAACGCTCTATGCGACATACAAATACCTGTACGTGATGTTGCCAAGCTTATCACAAACCTTGATTCCAGTAACGCAACTGCCTCTGTCGGCATTCCAATTATAGTGTTCAAAAATCTTTAACCAGAACTAGTGGAAAGTTATTTAAGCGTTGTTTTAATGAGAAATGCTTGCCAACACCATTGAAAATCTCATCAGTATGCCCAGTATTTAGGAATTCAGGTCCATCCATAAATCCATAAATAAGAGGCGGAATATTATGGAGTATATAGTATAGGAAACACGATGAGTAACAAATGGATATTATTTTAGTTCTAGTAACAACATGTACATGCCGTTTTAAAGCGACCCTATTAAACTAGGAAACCGATCCTTATCTATGCTGGATCATTATGCATTTTAATGAAAACATATTTTATACAGACTATCTCTTTTTAGGTTCGATTTAAAGAATTAAAGCAAATGGAATCTATTCGGTAAAACATTACGTAATGAAATATTGTTTTTGTTTAGGTTCGTATTAATTTGGATATATGTTAATTTATCTGGTAAAAATAAGCCATGTAAACAATTATTGTCGGCTGCATGTATGCATATGCGGCTTTATTCAATATCCAGTCAAATTATCATTATTCAAACCGTGATGAATTGGTAAATTATAATCTTGTCTATCTATCAGAAATATAAGCCATTAGAGAACACAAAGGAGATGCCCTATGGACCAATATCTTCTCTCTTCACCAGTGGTTGTCACCACACATGCTGAAGGCTACCAGAACCAAACAAGTTAAATTTCCTCTCATCAGACCATACGACATGGTTCCAGTAATCAACGGGCTTTGTTGAAATGTCTTCAGCAAACTGTTTGTGGGCTTTCTCATCTATTGCCTTCAGAAGAGGCTTCCTCCTGGATAGGCAACCATGCACAGCAATTTGAGGAGTACAAAGGTAAGTGTGCCATGCCTACAGTGGTGGGAATGGCATAGTCTGGGGTGGCATTTGTGCTGCCGGTATTCGAGTGTTACATTTCATTGAGAAACACATGCACTGCAACATGTGGTGTCAAATACTGAAGCAGAACATGGTACCTCCCCTCCAGAAACTGAGTCTCAGAACCGTGTTCTAGCATGACAATCGCCCAAAACAAACATCCAAGACAGCCACTGCTTTACTGAAGAAGCTGAGAGTAAAGGCGATATACTGGCCACGCATGTCTCCAGACTTGAAGCCAATATAACATATTTGGAGCATCCTCAAGCAGAAGGTGGTATGCGCAAATCTCAAATATCCGTCAGCTCCGTGACGTCGTAATTGAAGAGTGGAAGAACGTTCTAGTGGCTACATGTAAAGCTCTTGTAAACTCCATTCCCAAGAGAGTAAAGGCAGTTTTGAATAATGATGGTGGACACTCAAAATGTTGAGAGTGTACATGTATTCTAATATTAACACTTTTTCGTAAGGGGTGCATTTACTTGTGTTGCCAGTGGTTAAGCTTTTAATTGTTATATTTTGAGTTATTTTGAGGGGTAATCGATAAACGGTTATATATGTTGCAATCAGACTATTTTTCATTGTGTCAAAAATCATGTTTTCTGTGTTGTCCAATGAAGAGATATACTTGAATATTTAAAGACGTTTGGGGGTATACTATTTATCATACACTGTATATATTCACCTCTCTTTGTTTTCTCTCTCTCTCTCTCTCTCTCTCTCTCTGTATATATATATATATATATATATATATATATATCGTTTGGTCAAGAGTATTGTACTAGGAATTGTATTATGTATCCACAGATAACTTAATATAAACACACACACGTTTAATATATATGTGTGCCTATATAGCATAAACTTACAAGTATTGAAACTATGTGAGAAAATAATAATAATAATAATAATAATAATAATAATAATAATAATAATAATAATAATAATTAGGATAAAGTTGAAATTTATATCCATATTATCTCGACCATGAAAGATCAGTAGGAGGTTGGGATAATAATAGTCCACAATAAAATAAATAAAAATTGATAAATAATACTCATCTCAATAATGATTTCCAATCAAATAATATATACTATTCGATACGGCCCCAACCATGGAAGATCAGATAATAAATAAAACATGAATTCATAAGACCAAAGAATCCAACCTTGATCGCCCTCCAGTGCCCGTGGCGCAGTTGATAGAGACGTTGAATCTCTACGGTTCTAGGTGAGAATTATCTAGAGATAGCGGTTTCAATCCTACCCAAACCCGACCAGAGGCTTTCTTGGCAAAACATGGTGAGACAACAACAATTACAAAAGGCAGTAATTAAAGTGAATAACAGTCAGAAGATTCAGAGTTTATATCCTGTCGCGGTTACCACCTGACGAAGAGCAGATGAATAGTTGGGCGAATAGTTCGGCGACACGTCGTGAAACAAGAAAAAGATGAGGGTAATAGTCTGCAATAAAATACATTTTAAAAAAAGTAAATTTATTGTTTGATATTGACTCGTATTACCCTCCAATAACTACTGAATTATTAGAGTAAGCACTAAAATTAGCAGGAAATGAAACCGCCATATCAAATCAGATATGGAGATCATTAAACTAGCCATAAAAACTCTAATTAGATATAGGGACGAATTATGACAAGAAATGATAAAAAGATAATGTAACAATGGGTGAACCGGGCTCTGCGCAGGTGACGTGCCTGGTGGGGTTATATTTATTGAAGGAGATTAATGAAAATATATCGGGTTTAAATCGGGGGGGGGAATATAGAGGCGATGGCTTATTCCTAGTTAACTCGAACAGTAGGAATGCAAAAAATGAGGAAGAACATCAAACTATTCTTTATCGAACATAATTTAGAAATAGCTATAGAGGGTGGATTTTTTAGATGTAAATATAAATCTTAACGATAACACCTACTAATTGAGAAATAACTATAGATAGTAACTGTAAGAAGGTTTATTTCTAAGACATAACCCTAAAGCTTAATGAAAACACTTACGAATCATACCGCAAACCTAACCGAACCAAACATTATTTTACATTAATTATAATTCCAACCATTCCAAATGCATGATAAATGCGATCATCCAAAAGAATATCCGGTATATCCCCCCAAAATAATCTATTTAAGGAAAATAAAAACTATTAAAAGAAGCCTTAATTAGATTTGCTTACAATGGAAAACAAATAACATAGAGGAGATTAATGATAAAAATGACAGCAGAAACCATATAATTTCACAAGACATTGCAATAATTTAGAAAAACCTTCCACCTAAAAACAGATTAAGTAAAATGATTAACAAGAAATATCTATCCTTCTCGACTGCGGCAAACGTCGCAAGCGCTATAATAGGCTATAACAATACTAAAATCAATACAATACTAAAAAAGAATAGAAAGGAAGCAGGTGAAATAGATCATGGTGGAAAATGCAACTGGAGAGTACCGAACGAATGCCCATTGGGGGCAATTGCTTGGTTACGGAAGTTGTATACAAATGTGAGGTTAAATCAGATAACAGTAGAAAAGTATACTTTGGGGTACGGGATATACGTTAAACGATAGAGTCAGAAACCATGTAGCATCATTTAAACCCAGACCAGAGAACGAACCTAGTAGAGATAGGAACAATAATTTAAATGAGACTAAAACAAAAATAATTATTAAAAACAAAAAAAGACAACCGCATTAGGGGGTTGGATCAGAGAACCACATAGAAATAATAATGAACTTGAAATAAAATGGCCAGTAGTAAATAAGGGTAGGAGATACCAACTTAGTGAATCCAAAAGGTATTAACTATGTTTACTTGAAGCATATTACATAGTGAGTGTTAAAGAAGAAATTTTAAATAAAAAAAATTGGATGACATACAAAGTTGTCTCCACAGAAATACATTCCTACCCTCGCGAGTTAAACCCGGGTAGAATTATCTCAAAATAGTTATTATCACTGGAAACCTTCAGTAAAATATAAGAAGAACACAAGAATTTAATAATGATACCTCGAACGGTGAAATAATTTAAAAACTGAGTATGTATCGAACGTAACTTAAGGTAAATTAAACCGTTAAAAATAGGCGGGATAGTAATAATTTTACAGTTAATAATAGTTATGGAAATGAAGATCAAACCTCGGTAAAGTCAACAGTTTAAAAATGGCTGTAACTAGTTGTTAGGGGTAGATAATATTGAAAATAAATGGTAATTATATCTGTAGGGGCATAAAATAGAAGTGGATTTATTTTTTATTGGTCCTGTTAAAACAAATGATGAGTGCGAACAAATAATGGAAACGAATGAATCATTGGAAGAACATAGAATATTGAGAAACAAGGAAAATTAGAGATCTGTAATTACCTACCTTCACCAGGACTTACTTAGATTAATTAATAATGAAAACGACAAATCAACTACAATTAATAATGAAAACGACAAATCAACTACAAATTCTGCTTCCTTAAATTAACTAGTATGAAAATAAGATTTCGTAAGTAAGCCATCGTAAGTAAAATAACGTTTTGAAATAAATTTTAAGTAACAATGCAATCCTAAGGAAAGAGAATTTTAAGGGGAATCGACACTTAACATCGTAGAAACAAAAGACGGATAACGTCTAAATGAAGGAATTGCGCAGGGATCGCAAATATAAACCGTTAAATGAAAATCTGAAGACACCGCCTACATTCAAAAACTAGTAAAATATTAAACTAATTGAACTAAATAAACAACCCAGGATGACTTATCATACAATGAAGTGGGCATTGTTGGGAGTAAGATAATTAAAACGCCAAATATTTTTGAATAAATAAAATTAGCAATTCAGTGTTACTCCCCTAGAAAAGCATTAGACTGATTATTTCTACGAAGTGCAAAGAAAAGATCACAATAATAAACAGCAAAATAAAAATCGATATGTAACACCGGAAAAGCACAAAGTAGAAACTCTTTTTTTCCGTGAGAGTTTAGAACAAAGATTAAACGTTATATCCAACCGAAACTACTTGAAATTGAGAAATAAATGACACACCAAAAATAATTAATTGAATTAATAAACTACAGATCTTATCAATTCAGAATCATGCCCGAGTTAAAGATAATTAAAGTTTAACAATTTTCACCATATTTTAAAACAGGAATGTGAAAATTTCATAAATACCGGAAGAGAATTTATCAAAATACAATGAAACGTGTCACACAGTAGCGTACCGTTAATAATAGGAAGATAAACATGTTAAGATAAGTTTTAACTTTGCATTTGCTTTAACAAGTCTGATATGATTCCAACCTCAAAATCATTTGAACAATATAAAGTTTAGAATTGTCTAGTTGATGTCAAAACAATTGTAGCATTCGAAAACATACAAATATGATGTAATTTTTTTTTTTAGTTTTTGCAAGTATATATATATATATATATATATATATATATATATATATATATATAGAGAGAGAGAGAGAGAGAGAGAGAGAGCGCCCCGCAAAAGTTTATAATACACATTTTAAACTGTCAGTTTATTGTATTTCTAGCTTCCAAATGGCAATGAAACTTTTATAAACATAGAAAATGTATTGCAACGAATATAGAATCAGTGGGAAAAATAAAAAAATAACAATTTAACACAACGCGAAGAGAAAACTCAATAATTAGCAACGCAAAAGTTTACAACATATATCAAATTCATTAGATTTCTCAATAATTTTATGACGGTTTATCATGGTAAAAGGCTTAGAAGCTTCTAGACTGTTCAGGAATATGCAATAGTGTTGTGAGACCGGATCTCAACCCGATAATCGACTCGTCTAGATCCCACATAATCAGCTTCTAAGGCTGTTACATTGGAGCGGGATCTCAACGGATATTGTACCTCGGGGAGCGAGATCTTACTGATACCTGCAACTACTACTATTCTCTTTATCTTTTTCTATATCCTTGTACCTTTGTAGTTTATAAACAACCTCCTACGGGTTTTCCTGTGTCGTTCTTGTGGAACCAACTGATCCGCACAACAAATATATATCGAAGTAAGCAATTAACCAAGTAAAAGTATTGCGTCATTCGTTATCTAATAACCGTATTGTAAGCAACCTTATCATGGGAAAGAATAAATAGATTGGTCAAGAGCTCAGAAAATATATTGTAAGTCTTCATCAAAGTGGATTAGGATAAAGAATAATATCCAAAAAGTTGATGGTTTCATTGAATTCTGTTGCAACACTAATTTAGCAATGGGAGTATCACAAATCAACATTTCCTTTAGCCAGATAAGGTCGTCCTAGAAAAATAACCAAACGTGCTGAAAGGTTATAAACAAGGAAGGTTATGAATTCGCCTAGTATTACTCTTAGCGCTGCAGAAGGACTTAGAAAACAGTGAAATTAAAGTTAGCAAGGACACAATCAGTAGAAGCCTTCACCTTAAAGACATCTCTAGATCAGCAAGGAAAACTCCCCTTCTTAAGCCAAAGCATGTTCGTGCTAGGCTCGAGTTTGCAAATGAGTATGCAAGCAAGCCTCTAGAGGTTTGGCATAACGTACTTTGGTCAGATGAGACCAAAATTGATTTGTTTGGCACTCCAAAAACACCGAACGTTTGGAGAAAAAAAAAGGTGCTGTATACCAGTTAAAAACACCATTCCATCAGTAAAATTTGGAGAAGGATCCATTATGATCTGGGGTAGTTTTAATGCAGCAGGTGTAGAAAACGTGGAAATTATCAAAGGAAAAATGAATGGAGCACTTTATAGGAGCATCTTGCAGAAAAATCTTAAAGAAACTGTGAAGTTTCTCAAATTGAAATCAGAATGGAACTGTCAACAAGATAACGACACAAAACACACTGCGAAAGTGGCCTAGTCAATCTCCCGATCTCAACCCTATAGAGAATTTATGGGGAAATTTAAATTACGAGTTCAGAGAAAGAACCTTCCAATCTGGGAGAATTGGAGAGAAGTTGTGTGGAAGAATGGAATAAAATAACACAAGACACGCATAAGAAGATCGTAGGAGATTACTCAAAACTTTTGCATGCTGTAATCAAAAATAATGGTTTTGCTACAAAATATTTGATATTATCTTGTAAATGTGTTGTAAAGTTTTGCGTTGCTAATTATTGAGTTTTATTTTCGCGGTGTGTTAAATTATTAGCTTTTTTTTATTTTCCTCACTGTTACCATCTTAGTTTCAATAAATTTCTATGCTTATAAAAAGTTTCATTACCATTTGGAAGCTAGAAATACAAAAAAACTAAGAGTTTCAAATGTGTATTGTTAACTTTTGCGTGGAACTAAATATATTTATCTATCTATCTATCTATCTATCTATATCTATATCTACATATATATATATATATATATATATATATATAAAATTATAGTGATTCAATGAAAGTAAAAAAAACTTTATTCAAATCAAGGATATTTTATTATTCCAAGGAAGACAAAGAATATTTTCGAAATTTTATCTTCTTATCTTACAGGGTTCCGATGCCTACCAGCTCTTCAGAAAAGAAAATATTAGCAAATAGATATTACGGTATTCACCCTATTTGCTAACGTCAGTTACACATGAAAAATCATAATCAAAAACTGATTAAATAGAAGTCACATAGCGGGGGAAATTGAAGAAAAGGATATATAGGTTTAGTTCCAAATTGCGCGGTAAAATCCAAGGTAATTGTGCTTTAAAGCAGTGAGGTAATGAGATCCAAGCTGTATATTGTGTAATCCACATCATAGTGTAGAAATTCAAGTTTGAGCATATTTTTGGAGTAATTCTTCTTTATATGCTGGTGAAAAGATTGTTATGCTCTGCTTGTTGTTTTTTTATTAAAGACCTTAGTATTACTGGAATTAAACGTTAGTGAGAAAGGTTGGGTAGAAAGGAATAGTGGAGGGAAGAGAAATTTCAAATGACCAGATGGATAGAGAGGGGGAGAAGACACATATATATATATATATATATATATATATATATATATATATACATACATATAGCAGAGAGTGACCTCTATAGATAAGTTAAAACACGCTATAAAAAGCTATAAAAATGTTGAGTAGCCATTGTAGTAGGTCAATTTAGGCTTGGGTATAGAGCAAGGGTTGAAAAAGAAAAAAGAAGCAGAGAAAATAAAATAAAATGAAAGAATGGAAGAGGAAAAAGAAGAAGAAAATGAATTTTTTTTCGTTTTTCAAGCCGAAATCAAACATTTAACTAATTAACATAATTACATCTTAAATTCTTTACTCTGTTTAAATCTATTAAATCCAGTCCACTCAAACAATTAAATGATAACGTGCTGTTTTGGTTAATTTTATGCTCATTGATAATAACCTTTTAATGGGGGAATGATACTAGAGAAATCGAATAACATCTGTAAGTAAAATGTACAACTAAAACTAAGCGTATGTGATAGAGTTTGTTATTTTAATTTCATAATACTAATGATGATCATTTACTGTTAAATCGAAGATAATACTGCCTTACTGGGAGGTATCAAACATTCGGTAATAATAATTATTATAATATTTAATAATATTTAACGGGAAGAACATTATACACTCATATATATATATATATATATATATATATATATATATATATATATATATATATATATATATACATACAGGGTATCCACAAAGCAAAGTCTGGCTACATTATGTAGCCAGACTTTGTGAAAGCATCCTGTAGATTATGTAGTCAGACTTTGTCGGAACCCTGTATATATATATATATATATATATATATATATATATATATATATATATATATATATATACTTGTGCCCGATATTCATACCCTCCCTTGAAAATTGAGTTTATTAGGTGTAACTTTGTAAGAATTTATTGTTTACGTCCATATTGATACATATTCTTAATAAACCTCTTCTGATCATTTTCGTCATTTTAAAATCTCGGGATACTTGTAATAAAAGAAATATACAGCTATTTATAAAATCTGCAATGTTCAGAAATAATCATACCCCCTTATTTTTTCAGTATTAATCGAGTTTCTGACTTTTTGTTTCCTGTTTGATTCTTATTTTGAATGCTTTTATAAAACCTTTGATTAATTTCATTTCGTTTTTGTTGCATTTTTCAGAAATTAAGATGATATCAACTGAAAACCAATAAAAGAATAAAAATTATTAGAATGGGGAAGAAAAAAGAGCTTAGTAATGATCTTAGGACTAAAATTGTGAATTCACATAAGGATGGTTTAGGTTACAAGTCAATTTCCAAGAAATTTGAGGTCCCTACAGCAACAGTACAGAGCATCATCAAAAAATTCCAGAGCCACCACACAACAAACAACTTGATTGGTAGAGGAAGGAAAAGGAAACTGTCTGCTAGAGCCACCAGGAATATTGTAAGAAGTGTTAATGCAAATCCAACCACCACTACTAAGGACATTTTAGAAAATCTGGAGTCCTCTGGCATAAAAATATCAAGGCAAACATTGCAAAGGACTCTGCATGAAAATGGTCTGAAAGGAAGCAGACCAAGAAGGACTCCATTGCACACCGGTAAACACCTTGCAGCAGGTCTAAAGTTTGCTAGGACCCATGTGAATTCTCCAGAGTCCGTTTTCTCAAGTATTTTGTGGACTGACGAAACAAAAATTGAATTGTTTGGCCATATGGATGTTTCTTACGTTTGGAGGAAGAAAGGAGAAGCTTACAACCCAAAGAACACCATACCACCGGTGAAACATGGTGTGGTAGCCTAATGTTTTGGGGCTCCTTTTCGGCTAGTGGTCCAGGTAGTTTGGTCAAGATAGATGGAACCATGAAGAAGGAGCAATATTTGGAGATACTCCAGAAAAACATTAGAGAGGATGCGGAGAAGCTTCTTTTAGGACCAAACTGTGTCCTTCAACAGGATAATGATCCAAAACATACTGCCAAAATAATCAAGAAATGGTTTGAGGATAATCAAATTAATGTTTTGGAATGGCCTAGCCAGAGTCCCAACCTGAACCCTATCGAAAACCTCTGGCACATATTGAAAACTGAGGTTTAAAAGCGGTAACCTAGAAATTTGAGGGATTTGGAGAACTACTGCATTGAAGAATGGTTAAAAATCAGTGTTGACGCTTGTAAAAACCTTGTTGATAAATATCCAAAACGGTTACAGGCAGTTATTAAGAATAAAGGGCATGCTATTGACTATTAGTAAGAGAGGTATGAATAATTTTGAACTAGTGTCATTGTTGTTTTTCTTTGTATAATGTTTCAAACTTGCATAATTTATTTATTTGTTGAGTTTAAATTAAATGCTTATGCTTGATTTATTGTTTGAAATCCCTTTAATAGTGTCTACCTTCTGGTTTGAGCAATATTCTTATAGAAATCTCAAAGATCCGAGGGGTATGAATAATGTCGGGCACAAGTGTATATATATATATATATATATATATATATATATATATATATATATATATATATATATATATATATATATAGGGTGCCCACAAAGTCTGGCTATATAATCTACATGACGCTTCCACAAAGTCTGGCTGCAATAACGTAGCCAGACTTTGTGGACACCCTGTATGTATGTATGTATATATATATATATATATATATATATATATATATATATATATATATATATATATATACATGCATATACATAGGTATATATATATACATATATTTTTCCATACACATACCTATACATATATACATACATACATACATACTCACCTACATATAAACAGTCACACACACACACACACACACACACACACACACACACATATATATATATATATATATGAAGAGATACAGAGAGGAGGTAAGAAAGAGTGATGTCCCTATTGAAAATCCTTAAATTTACTCTATAGACACCTAAACAAATTTACCTTTTTCTCTCGACACTTTAATAAAAAGTTATTAGTGATTACATACTTTCTCTATTCACACCATAATAACAAAATAAAAACGGATATGATAATTGGTTTCTTCTTACGTTCATTCAGAATTTGCAATCTAGAATATATGGACGTAGAATTAAAATACTTCACAAACAATTTGAAAACCATGCAATATCCCACATATTTCATATTAAATGCTAAGCGAAAAGCCACACTAACATCTTCAAGTATAAATAAACAAAATCATATACACCAGACATTTCTCTCATAAACAGACATCTTCTTTTACCTACACCCACCAATAATACAATAATTATTAACACACTAATCTAACTAGGAAGTCCGATCATAAAAGCACATCACAAACTATAAGAAAAATATAAAAACAAGAAAACACCTCCAAAACAACCCAGTTTCCAGCTGAGGCATCTACAGTATTCCTTGCTAAAATTGCCATCATAGATACGTTGGTGAAACCCAGCGTCAATAAGAAAAAAGGCTCAATGAACATAAAAGATATAAGAAATAACAATTCTCTAAGTGCAATATTCTCTATTTCATTGCAGCATAAAAGCATCTAAGACTTTAAACAAGCAAAAATAATTAAATGTATTTCAAATAAACCGCGACGGAAACTTCTTGAATCAGTGCTTATTGCAAATCTATGTGCAATTAAACAACGTGCAGGTTTCTATAATGTAGCGCCATCAATAAGTAAACATTTATTAAAATAACATAATTTAATTGTAGACACATGTAAACTCTCTCACACCATAGAAACCCCTCCTATAATAATTAATACTAATAATCTCAAACAATAAATTACATAATAAAAACAAAATCATTTCATTTCTGTTACATATCTATATTTGTATTTTAACAGACATATTTTTTCCAGAAGAAATATTAACTTCATTATCTAAACTTTAACATTAGCGTTCATATTTTTTAAATACATATTCACGACTATATGACTTCATTAAAAATCTTCATCTCTTTAACAGCCGAAGCTCCCATCCTTTTTTTGAATTTTAAACGTCTTTTTCCGTTGGCAGACTGTACAACAGAGACTGATAAACAAACACTTAAAAAAGGGCAGAAAAATCAATGTGTACAGCTCTAAGTCGTGGACAATTTATCATCACCAACTACCTCACCAACTACGACATTTCTATCAGCGCTATCCCCGCACCATCCTCGATGTTCACTGAAGTAACTTTGTCACCAATATTGAGGTCGTCGAGCAGGTGGAGATCACCAGAATCTAGGCCATGCTGCTGAAGTCACAGCTACGCTGGGCCGGGCACGTCTCCATAATAGAGGATCATCGCCTGTCCAAGATAGCCCTATATGGCAAACTCTCTACTGGCCGCTGTGAAAGCAAGGCACCGAAGAAACGATATAAAGACTATATGAAGACTACCACATTGACCACCAGCAGTGTTTACTTTCGATGCTGACCGTGACACATGGCGACGCACTGTCCACAAGACTGTCACCTCCTTTGAGGTCTCCTATTCAGAGAATCTACGGGAGAAACGCTGCTAGTAAGCCTCAGCAGCTGTACGTGACGTAACTTTTGACTGTAGCTGCTGTGGCCAAACCTGCTTGCCCTGCGTCGCCTCGTCAGCTACAAGCGTGCCTGCAGTCAACGTGGATAGTCCCCTTCATAGGATCTTCGCGAAGTCAAGCAGAAGACATCCAAAATCACACGCAATTTTAGCAGTTTAGCACAAAGCAATCTGAAACGCTACAAAGCTCTCATTTATATTTAAGACGATAAGATATATTTCACCTTATATTTTAGACGATATGGGAATCTGTATAACATTGAATATGCTGAATTTGACTGCTGTAAAACGCTCCGTTTTGGTTCCGAAAACTGAAAATAGCAGAGGACAGTAAATTCGTTGATTACATTTAATCACGTAAACTTTGTAACATATTCTGGAACCTTATAGAAAATGAAACTCTTAACAAAATCGTTCCGCTCGTAGACATTGTTTTTTCATAAACGCGAAAAATACCTTAATTTAAGAAAGTTTTCCTGATGTTCCCTCAGTTTTTGTAAATGTACAAAAATCTAAGCCACATTCGAACTCAGCAAAAATCCGCAACCAGTGTTCAGGAAAATAAGATGCATCATTCATCTCAGTGAAGAAAATAAATTACTAGCTAAAACGTCTTGTAAAAAACGGCATCAAAATTAGAAATTAGTCAATGGAAAACATCGCGAAAGTTCCTTGTATTAACATCGATAAAATGTTATTCAAATTCGAAAGCTGTACTTTTGGAGTAAGGTAGAGCTCGCCTGTTTCAAGAAAAAATGGAAACTATATTAGGCGGCCTAGATATTACGATCGAATACCTTGATGATATTATCATGATATGATCAGAGAATAACATAGAGAACATTCTCTCATATACAAGTTCTTTTTAAATAAAAGAAAGAAGAAATAAAATACTTGGCATACATCATGGACAAAAACGGTAGAAAACGAGAGATGGAAATGGCTACAACGGTAAAGGATATGCCGGCTCGAAAATGATACTAAATTTATTCAAATCTTAAACAATTACTAAATCACAAAGGTTATAGGCGGGTTGCTAACAATTACCGTACATTCATATGCAATATATATAATGTACGGACATCACTGCACAGGCTACATAAAGACTGTATAAATGACTACTGCAATGTCAGGCGACATTCGATTAAATAGAAAAAAACACCATCATTATCAGATCTATTGCTCACACTTTATGATCAAAAACTAGAGATAACAGTCGCTTGCAATGCGAACTCATATTGAAATATGAACCTGTATTTAACATAAAATGCCAGACGGAAGTAGTAAAAAACTCACAGATTGGAAAAGAAGCGCTTGTTATTATCTTCGCAGTTCCAAATTAAAACAATACTTACAATTAGGATTCTTTATACTACAGATCGACATTTGTTCGAATAAAGCCTTAGATCATACATGCACACGGACTTTCAGTGTTAGTTGCGAAACAGACTGACCATCCTGGTAACTTAGTAATTGCTTCCATAGTACTAAGAGTAAAATAAAATACATTATTTGCAATACTATAAGAAATGTTTAAATCGTTTTATATGAAAATAAATTGAAACGCAAAAAGATAAATTTATTAGTGCTAGAAAACAGAAAATAGCATATAACGACCAGAAAGTACACGGCAGTATTTTTTATTTGCGATTACGCCTTGCTGCACAACTGGAGGACTTTCATACCAAAAGCGTTCCTAAAATGAATAACAAATAGATTTAAAAGTGGTCTGGAATGAACAAAATGGATAGCTTCGTGCATAAAATTAACCAAAGATAGAGGAATCAGCCAAACACATAAATTAATCATGCAAAAATACGTTTATGGACTTCAATGAACTCAGAGAGGCAATCCAAACCACTCATATCATGGCTTCTCAGTATTATTCACAATCTAATGGGTTGGCTGAACGCTTCCCCGACACTTTAAAAAACCGACAGAAAAGAAACAAGTTATTATTTCATATTTTTTGTTTGTTGAAGAATAATTTTTGTTTGAAGAAATCACTTTCATTTACTATCCTCTTGTTTTAAAAAAACTAACATCAATTAATTTCTGCATCATAAATTACAAAATCGAATGCCCGTTTCGTTACAAAATAACAAAAATAAAAAAAAATCACATACATCGCGCGAAAGTATCTTCTTCAAACAAAACACTATTCTTCAGCGAAATAAAAAGTATAAAACAGGTGCTAATCAACAATCAGTTATCCAACTCTTGTTGAAAAACAAACTAAACACATTCTTAGAAACTTAAAACAAACTACTAATATTCAACAAGAAAATAATCTTCAATCTGTTTACATATTTTACCGCAGACAACTGCACAAAACCCGAAAACTGATGAAGGTGTTCTCAAAAATATAGTTCACAGATGCGTATATATATATATATATATATATATATATATATATATATATATATATATATATATAGTATGAATAAAACAAGATAACGATAATAAAAAATATATCCTAATTAATGTATATATATTTATTTGTCTAGTCACTAAGGAGGATACATCAATTAGAGATGCGGGATTAGTAAAATCTTTATACCATGGTATTTCAAAACTTACTGCTTTTCATCATAAAAAAATATGGTGCTAGGTAACATAAAAGGGGTGCGACAGTTAGTTGATTCTCAATATAAGCTCCAAAGCAGTTTGTGAGCTTTGAATTATCACGACTAGTTTCCTCTTAAAGAACCGATCTTTTTTCTATTCTTTAACCTACCCCCATATCGGTTCTTTAAGAGGAAACTAGTCGTGATAATTCTCTCTCACACACACACCTATATATATATATATATATATATATATATATATATATATATATATATATATATATGCTTGTGTGTGTGTAGGGTTTATATATATATAGGGTTTGTTATTATTATATATATATATATATATATATATATATATATATATGTTTGTATACATAGATACAGGTAGAGTGAAAGCAAAAGAGAATAAGAGATACGAAAAGCTTAAATATGATAGACGGAAGTTTGATGGTGGAGGGATCCAACTTAAACAAGCTGGCTTGACTAATATATTGGACCTAGATCTATTAATACCGACATTGATTGATGTCTGTTGCATAAAATCAATAAATAAATGTTTATAAGACGAAATCAATATGAAAGTAGTAACAAACAAAACACAATTACAATGCATACGTAGAATAACTTTTGTTTTAACATTAATAACATTCTGATTGCTGAGAATTTGACTTTTTACAGCAATCCGACAGCATATAATTCAATCAGCGATTAAATCGGTAAATATGAACCAACGTAAGTCTGTAATCAATATTACAAGCACAAGCCTCAACCAGTCAAGGTTTACACAAAGTGTAGCACTTCTTTCAAGTTTCGCAGAACAGAGAAACATATTAATATACATGTAACACTTGAATGTGTATATATATATATTTATATACATTTATATATATATATATATACTTATAAAAATAATTCATAACTTATAAATATAAATATATATATATGAGTACACACACACACATATATACATAATTATATATATATATATATATATATATATATATATATATATATATTTCATGATTTTCTTGGGGGTACAACACATTATTAAGGCAATCATGAAGGGAGGGCGTATTCCTTCGGAATTTATTTTATATTTAAAAAAAAAGACCGAGGAGAAAAGGAAAATGAATAGCGACTAAAAATAAAAGTAGGGAATAAAAAAAAAATCAAAACGAGTCAATTGACATGTTTCGCCCTCACTCATTGGAATTTATTTTTTAGTAATTTCTGTTCCTTAATAATAAAATCTAAAAAAGAGACGGGAGCAAGAGCAACCGTATGGGGATGAATTGATATATATATATATATATATATATATATATATATATATATATATATATATATATATTTTGTGTACAGTTAGTTGTTAGATTAGACAAATCATTGGTACCGCCGGTTTCAAGCGCGATAATAAGGACCGTTTAAGGTATCCTTATCAAGCTTTCTTCAGCCAATATTCGTCTATTTTATAACTGGAAGTGTGAAATATATATATACCTCGCGAGTTCACGTTAAAATCTCGTTTTGTTAAATCCCCCCCGCGTTTATTTATCGTATTATTATGGTTTCATTAACATTAAACTTTGAATTATTTAAATTTAAAATCAAATTTCGAAAAAAAAATTCTCTTATATGAATCGATTTTAATTTGAACCCAAATTAATTTAAAAATCTAATTGTTCTTATGTATAAAAAACCTTAAACTTTATATTGGTATCGGTTAAAAACTTAAAATTTCGTTTAATTATATCGAATAAGGTTTCAAAATTTTGAAATACGTTTATAAATGTTATAAAACTTTTATAAAAAACCCAAATCTTTAAAGGTTTAGGGAAGTGAGTATTTATCTATCCTAAGTGACTTTCCTAGTATATTAACATTATTATATTTTCCATAGTTTTAAATTTGAAATAGATTGTAAATTACATCTATAAAGTATAATTTTTAAAAATGTATATATAATACATTAATTTAAAATGTATAATATAATTACAATTAAAATCCAAGTTTACCGACTAATAATTTTAGTATTTACAATTTTTTTCTTATTACATATATATATATATATATATATATATATATATATATATATATATATATATATCTAATCAACATCTAAGTTTTGTTCTTTTCATTGATCCAGTTTATTAAGAGCCCCTTCCTTCTGTGTATGCAATTTTTCAAAGCTTCACTCCTCACATTTAAACATTTTATTTTTGGGTCATGAATTGCCCGGAGGATGTAGTATTTTTCTGCATTACGTTGCGAGCATTGACTTAATTCCGGGGCGTATGCTGGTTTGTGCTCTATTTTTCTCCATTTTATAGAAAAAGGTGTATTTTTTTTTCTTTAAGTTCCCACACCAGAGTAGCTAATGCTGTATTCATCCTTGTTTTAGCTCTAAAGGAGCTCATATGTGCGTAGTAACTTTTTCTAAATTGGCCTTTTGTCATACCTATATAATTTTCCGGTATATTTGTAGATTGGTCCGTTATTGTGGCCTCATAAACAAAGGATTCGTTATTGTGGCCTCATAAACAAGGTATATATATATATATATATATATATATATATATATATATATATATATATATATATATATATATATACATATATATATATATATATATATATATAAGGGATATATATAACGGACATTTAGACTCTTGTCAAAATTCATTAAGCACAAATATTAGTATATATGAAGAAGAATAAGACTGCCTATAACACAGTACACAAATATATAAAAGAATTCAGAATTAAATGACACACCCACCCTCATCTATTGTAATATTTAATACAAAAAAGTAAAAGGATAAATAAGATAGATTAGTTACCCCCCTTAGACCACTAAAACACTGGTTGTCACCCCTCAACCGAAAAAAGGTAGATAGGTTAAATAAGATAAATTAATTATCCTCCTTACCCAACCAAAAGCAACGAAAGGCAGACAGAAAAAAACAAACAACACATAATTACTAAAACGCATTAAATAAAAAAATTAAAAAAGAAGAAAATTCATACCGGATTAATATAAATTATACAGGAACTAGCTATAGTCTAATAAATAAAAACGGACATCATTATATAAACAAACATATGCGGACCTGAAAAAATATGCACCGGGGCAGAAAACAAGATGGCTGATGAGAGCCGAACATTATGTACGTGTTACCTTTAACGGTTTCCCGTTGTGTTTGGGCTTGAAACCGACGGTACCAATGTTTTTCCGAACTTCCGTAAAACTAATAAATAAATATTTAGCTCTTATATCGAAAAAGTTTGTCTTTGTAATCGAGCACTTTGTCGGAACTCTTTCCCCAAAATACAGTAAGCATATATATATATATATATATATATATATATATATATATATATATATATATATATATATATATACTAGCTGTACCCTGCCACGCGTTGCAGTGGCTCAATTTGGTGTAATGGAAAAATTTAATAAAAGAGAAAATGCATGTTTCTTATATTAGTACAGCAATCCACTGCAAAAAGTGAAAAAGGCGGCGAAACTGAAAAAAAATGGTACTCTTGCAGAATTTGATCTGGATCCTCGAGAGTTTCTGTCAATCATTCATGTTTTGGACTTGACCAACAATCAGTGGATGAAGCCGAACGTAGCAAAAATGTTGAAACGCTAAATGCTTTTTTTTGTTGTTGTTTTAAAAAATGTGAGTTAGTAATTAATATTTGGTTGATGGTGGGGGGAGGGGGTACTATACACAGATTCAAAAAAGTCGTCCAAAAACAAAGAAATGAAATCAAAGGTAAGGTAATTTACGTTTCTACCTAATTGGATAATTGTTTAGTGTTTTTATGCAATGTAAAATGTTTAATTGGCTCCAAAAACAGAAATGGTCGCGAATTCTGTTGAATACGTTAAGTTTGGGAAAGTAAGTTGAAAACTAAAAACTATACAAAACAGTGCCTGAAACTCACCGAACATATGTTACCATGACATAGGCTGGTATAATCGCTAGGTTTCTGACAGTATTTTGTATAGTTTTTTTAAGTTTTAACTCACTTTCTCTAACTTAAAGTAATCAACAGTGTCCACCACCATTTGTAGCTTTCAAATACACCAATAAACACTGTTTTTCGAACCGACTAAACGTTACATTAAATGAAAAGGGTTTATATTACTAAACACAGATACAAAGAGGTTGTCAAAAAATAAATATATAACAAATAAATGTTATCAAAGGCAAGAAAAGTAAGTGTTCTACCTAAGTGGATAAGATTTTAGTGTTTTTATGTAATGTATAATCGGTTCAAAAACATTCAATGTTTATCGGTATATCTGAAAAATACAAATGGCGGCAGACTGTATCGAACACGTTAAGTTTGGGGAAATTTTGGGAAAATGAGTTAAACTAAAAATACTGTAAGGAACTCACTCAATATATGTTACCATGATGTAGGCTGGCATATAATCGGTGGTTTTAAACTTTTGCTCTATACAGGTGACGACTTTTAAAAATCCCTTTTAGTGATTACCTGGTTTGAGGATATTTGTATAACTAAACGGCAAATCTGCTAAAAAAATCCGGTATTATTTTACTTTAAGGCCCGTTTCACGTTCATATATAACGAAATATTTTATTTTAGATTTCGGTGTGCTAAAAACGAATCTGAAAACCGTTTACGTTGCAAAAAAAAAAGTTTTCATGACATCCATGAAATTACTTTTTCGAAAAGTGGGTGATCACTTTTCAATGTAAATTTAACTTAGAATGAGCACCCACTTTCTGGCCACCTGAGAGAGGGGCATTTTTCTGTTTCTTGGCTAAAAAGTTTTTTGTTTGATTTCTTTTGCATGGTAATAACCCCTGAACTCTGGGACTATTTTCCATTTAACAGCCGTAGCCTTCGTTTACGCTATGCGTAAGCATAAACGAAAGCTGTTTAGCCAATAAACATGGGAAAAAATCCCCCCTCTCTCAGGTGGCTAGAAAGTGGGTGCTCATTTTAAGTTAAATTTACATGGAAAAGTGATCGCCACTTTTTCGAACAAGTAATTTCTTCATATCATAAAAACTATTTTTTTGTGACGGAAACGGTTTGCAGATTCGTTTTTAGCACACCAAAATCTACAAAAAAAAAATGTTATTTACGAACGTGAGACGCACAGCCCTTAATGGAAAATTATATCAAAAATCCGGGGGAAAATAGTTTTCAATAAAAACAGCAAATGAATTCGATAGAAAAAAATGGATGCTATTTTTTTTTCTTTCTGTGTGTTTCTTGGCTAAAAAGTCTTTTTGTTTGATTTCTTTTGCATGGTATTAACCCCTGAACTCTGGGACTATTTTCCATTTCACAGACGTAGCCTTTGTTTATGCTATGCGTGAGCATAAACGAAAACTGTTAAATATGCATTCGCGTACCAAACTGCCTTGTCAAAAAAACCTTTAAGCCAATAAACACGAAAATAAATGCCCCTTCCTCAGGTGGCCAGAAAGTGGGTGCTCATTTTAAGTTAAATTTAGATGGAAAAGTGATCATCCACTTTTAGGAAAAAAAAATTTCTTGATATCATGAAAACTATTTTGATACTCCTTGGGCGTTGAGTTCCATGGCGACCCGCAGAATTATTTAATGGTCGTTCTCTTAGTACCCCCTAGTCAAAGCTAACGCATGTGCACGTAACATTTTTTATTTATTTACTTACGTGGTGGAGTTTCTATACTGATAGGTTTTTTGAAATTTTTTCACTGGATTATTATTGATTGAACACTAACCAGATTATGATAAAAAATTGAAAAAAAAAATCATTTCAACATTTGAAAGGGATACTCACTTTTTAGTTACCACGTTCTGGTAAATCGGTCACTATTTATTTTCTAAATATGGAAATGTCTTCGGGAGATATAAAATGGTCGCATGTTGACGAAGCAATGTATCGGGAGGCGTACGGGATTAAAAATTATAGGTAAATTTTTAGATTAGGTCCACTTCCTCAATTTTCTTTTAAATGACGACTTGAAATGGTTTTCGACTATGCTGAATACGAAAATCGCATCGAAAATTTGCAGAAATAAGTAGTTATCAAGATATAAAAAGTTGTATTATGCATTGTAATCTTTGGCGGCCATCTTTATTACGTGTGTGTATTTGTTTATGGCGCGTGTGCACGTAAAAAGATGGCCGCCGAAGAATACAATGCATAATACAACTATTTATTTCCGCAAAATTTCAATGCAATTTGCATGTTCAGCATACTCGGAAACTTATAAATGTCGTCAGTGAAAGGAAAATTGTGGAGGTGGACCTAATCTAAAAAAATACCAAATTATTAAACATTTCTCCAGCATGTTAGTGAAATTTATAATACTTTAAAAAAATTAAAAAGAAACAAAAAAGTTTTGAAAAAAAACTCACCTTTCACAAAAACAATTAAAAAACAAACAAACCACAAACTGACTAAATAAGTAAAAAAATAATAATTAAAAATCTCGAAACTTTATTTTCATGAAAAGAATAAAAAAATCCTGTTCTCTCTATTTTTTTTTCTTTGAGAAACAAATATATTTCTGACTTACAAATGCGGTAGAGACTCATTATTTTTACTTTCTATGGTTTTGATATACCGCGTTTTTATTGCTTACAAAATGGGTGACTGATTTATCAGAACGTTGTAACTAAAAAGTGAGCACCACTTTCAAATGTCGAAATAATGATTTCTTTTTTACATTTTTTTAATAATCTGTTTAATTAGTGTCCAATCAATAATAATCCAGTGAAAAAAAATTCCAAAAACCTATAAGTATAGAAATTAAGCATGGGAGTATACAACAACGTCGCCTTTCGCACTTTTACAAACATTTTTTTTAAAAAAGTAACTAAACCATTTATTGATAATTTGTCACGTGTACAAACATTTATTTATTTACGTAGGCTTAACTCCTTTCATGAATAAGAAAAGCTTTACTCTTTAAGAATAATAAAAGGAAAAAGTTACTGAACATTTTTAAAAGGACTTCTTTTCATGAAGGCCAGAGGAATAGTTGGCCGAAAATTCGTGAAACAACAACAATAAATAAAAATGGTGCTAATGCAGAGAGCGATCCGCGCTATTTTTTAAATCATATTTCCACGTTTAAATAACGTTTTACGATATGTTTTTTTTTTATTTATTCAATTGTAAGGTTAAAGTACACAATAGGTACAAAACATCCTTATCTCCCCATGTTAAGAATGACTTTTTAAATAATAACATTATTTCAGCACGGATCACTCTCTGCATGAGTAATCTTATATAGAAAAACAAAAAAAAACCTCAAAAGCAAGCAACAAACTTTTTTTTTGCCTTATATAATAAAGAAAAGATGTGTAAATTAAAAAAATTGGAAGATAAACAAATAAAATATGTTTTTTTTTGTGTTTTTTTTTACTTATCGAGTTAACAGAAAATGAAACCTTTCGTCAATTCGTGGCTGTGAAATGAATCGAACCGGAAGTTCAGGTTTATCAACAGGACAGATTCGCAGAAACGATTAAATAAATATATTTATTTTATTTAATATTTTAATTTTAATTAGATAAATTTATTTTAATAACATAAAAACATACCTCGACTCTAAAAATGGGTTTTCTGAAAATTTCAAATAAATTGGTAACGTATAAACATGGTTTTATTTGTTTAGAACGAACCAACTTTACATATATATATATATATATATATATATATATATATATATATATATATATATATATACAGACAAGACTGAAAATAATATACAGCCATAGAAGCAGGTTATTCTAAATTTATGGTCTAAATTTATTTGGTTGGCATTTTATGCTTGCCTAATACTTGGTTGACATTTTTTTTGCTGATTCTTGATTCTGAGACCATTCTAGGTATGGCATTTATCTGTTGATGAATATGATTTTGATGAATTTCTTTCCAAGTTTGATGCAATAATGCTAAAAGATAGCTTCCTTTTTTGCGAAGATTCCGACCAAATATACCTCAAAGGTTTTCACTTCGGTTCGTAACCGAAGACTGATTTAGCCATGAAATGTTATTAGTCCCATTTTGGCTGAACAAATGTTGCATCGCCCTAACAAGGAGCCCCGTCTTCCCTTAATAATGAGTTAACTTTGTTCATTTTACCACTTAAAAATATTAGTAAGGGTCCTTCATGTAATATTGAAATATATTTAGCTAGATCGATGGTCTCTTTGATCTCCACCATGTTTGAGTGAGTATCACTCCAAATTGTACTCCATACCATAACCGAGAATGTTCCAGCGTTGGCTGCAGTTTTTTTATGCCAAACTCTTGCCGAGGGAGCCTTCATAACTATGGTCTTCTACTATCGGGAAATAATGCAAATCGTAACTGGTCAGAGAAAATGATATTGGTCCAAAAGTCTAAGCGTCTCCCTCCTCTCACAAGCCCAATGTTACTTGTGCTTGATATTGGTAGAATGAAAAAGAGGTTTCCCTCTTGCAGCCTTACCATAGTAGCCCAGCATGTGAAAATACCTGACAGCTGTTCTGGGACTGAACCCAGCTTGTGTTTAAATAGCAGAGGCTGTGCACCGAGCATCCGCTCCTCTTTAACATTCTTTTCACAAGACAAGCTCCTTTCAGAGGGCCCAGGGAAACCTGGATGCGGTTGTTTGCACGTTTGTAAATTGTATGGTCACTTTGTCTACAATAGAAATGAATATAACAACGTTTTCTGCTATTTTGCATTGATTGAAAACACCTTCAGTTTGACCCACGATTCATTCTCGCAGAAATTCTGCCTAATGCTCCTTTGTTTAGTTGCAAGCTTTAACCTTGTTAGATGCAATATTAATGAGATACTGTAAAGTATTTCAACACTATTCTTATCTGTAAATATAAATAAGCATATATTAATCTTAGAAAAATATTTGGTTTAGTGTCTATTCTTTTCTGCCATATGTCTGTATATACTAAGCCGCCATTTTGGATTATCGAGTTAAAAACACTAGCAATATATTCTCGTATCAGATATTAATAATTAAAAAAAACTGAAACATTCTATGACATGCTTTTAAATAACAACAAATGCCATGCCTGATTACATCAAAATTATTCCTGTTTTTATTAATAATTATAATAATTATAATATATATATATATATATATATATATATATATATATATATATATATATAAGTTTATTTTTACTAATTATATAAAAATAAAGAGGTTTGTTAATTTTCTATTTGCGCTTCACATTTGTGTATGGGGTTTGTGAATTAGATTATTGTTGTTACGTGGGTTTTTGTTCTTTTCTTTATTTTTCTCCTGTTCTTACTATAATTGTATAAAAGTACTATTGTTTATCATGCATACATAGAAAAAATATTATTTTCCCCTGTAATTTTCATACGTCTTTATATTGTGTTTGTGAGATCATCTTGCTACCATAAGCATTTTGTAAAATAAGGCTGAAGGGAAGAATTTCTGTTTTTTTTTCTTGTGCAATGACAACATATCTTCAAGAAGTAGATTTCGCCTGGTACAGGATAGCAATGACTACGAAACATGTTAAATGAGAGTACATTACAATGCGGCCACAATGGTTGGAGTTCAGGGTGGTGTTCAACATCTATGAAGCATGCATGGTAATGTTTAATTCGTCCTCTATCCTAATCATAGTTTGAATTTATGAACAGTTATTGCATCCACTCTGAATAAAACTGCAGTAACATCTTTTGGGTTAATTGAAAACAATCTTTATATTATTATATTTCCTCATATGAGGGGGCCGGTGGTTCCTTGATTAATGATGAGAGAGAATAAAGACGGAACAAATAAGAGCGAGATAGAAACACATGTTTAATATCAATCAAGAGAACATATTACAATTCTAATAATAAGCAATGGAGTGGGAACTTATAAAGACAGGTAAGACGTGTTATTGGGTAAATGTATAAACAACTAAATAAAAATGGGACACGAAAAATGAAAATAGGTTTTCCGAATAAAGATAAATGTACATAAAAACTAAAACGAAAGCAAAAAGTAACGCCACTTCAAAATTAGTGCTTCAATCTCATAGATAAAATTAGTGCTTCAATCTCATAGATAAAATTAGTGCTTCAATCTCATAGATAAAATTAGTGCTTCAATCTCATAGATAAAATTAGTGCTTCAATCTCATAGATAAAATTAGTGCTCCAATCTCATAGATAAATAACCAAACCTGAAACTGAAATGACGTCCACACAAGAAATACCAACTACAATGAGCCACAAAAGACTTAAGAATCCTTTGAAATTTTAATGGAGGAGCATCTCAATGAGCTAACTCTGAATTTGCTTTTCTTGTACCTTCGCCCGGGGAAAGTTCGAACTGGAAAATAATCCGACTTAAAGTAAACCACTATGCTCGAAAATAATCACTCTGATCCAACAAAGAAAAATACACTACATGTCTTATCTGTCAGAAAGCAGACAAAAGAAATCCAATTACCAGTGGCTAGTCTCCTTAACTCCAAGCAAGCTAGCACAATATAAAGCTCTTGATTTGTAGAGGTTATACATCTGGCTAAGAAAACATTTAATTATCTTACATGCGATACTACTTGATATTAACTTTCGTTCCATTTTATTTTATTTTGGGGTAAACCTATTTTTTAAATTATTTTTCAATATTTTAGAGTACACCTAGTTTTTAAATTATTTATCAATATTTAAGAGTACACCTAGATTTAAATTATTTTTCAATATTTTAGAGTACACCTAGTTTTTAAATTATTTTTCAATATTTTAGAGTACACCTAGTTTTAAAGTTATTTTTCAATATTTTAGAGTACACCTAGTTTTTCAATTATTTTTCAATATTTTAGAGTACACCTATGTTTTAAATTATTTTTCAATATTTTAGAGTACACCTATTTTTTAAGTATTTTTTCAATATTTTAGAGTACACCTATTTTTAAGTATTTTTTCAATATTTTAGAGTACACCTATTTTTTAAGTAATTTTTCAATATTTTAGAGTACACCTATTTTTTAAGTAATTTTTCAATATTTTAGAGTACACCTATTTTTTAAGTAATTTTTCAATATTTTAGAGTACACCTATTTTTTAAATTATTTTTCAATATTTTAGAGTACACCTATGTTTTAAATTATTTTTCAATATTTTAGAGTACACCGTGTTTTTAAGTTATTTTTCAATATTTTAGAGTACACCTATTTTTTAAATTATTTTTCAATATTTTAGAGTACACCCATTTTTTAAATTATTTTTTAATATTTTAGAGTACACCTATTTTTTAAATTATTTTTCAATATTTTAGAGTACACCTAGTTTTTAAGTTAGTTTTCAATATTTTTGAGTACACCTATTTTTTAATTATTTTTCAGTATTTTAGAGTACACCTATTTTTTAATTATTTTTCAATATTTTAGAGTACACCTATTTTTTAAATTATTTTTCAATATTTAAGAGTACACCTATTTTTAAAATTATTTTTCAATATTTTAGAGTACACCTATTTTTTAAATTATTTTTCAATATTTTAGAGTACACCTAGTTTTTAAATTATTTTTCAATATTTTAGAGTACACCTATTTTTTAAATTATTTTTCAATATTTTAGAGTACACCTATTTTTTAAGTTATTTTTCAATATTTTAGAGTACACCTAGTTTTTAAATTATTTTTCAATATTTTAGAATACACCTATTTTTTAAATTATTTTTCAATATTTTAGAGTACACCTAGTTTTTAAATTATTTTTTAATATGTTAGAGTACACCTATTTTTTAAATTATTTTTTAATATTTTAGAGTACACCTAGTTTTTAAATTATTTTTCAATATTTTAGAGTACACCTATTTTTTAAATTATTTTTTAATATTTTAGAGTACACCTAGTTTTTAAATTATTTTTCAATATTTTAGAGTACACCTATTTTATAAATTATGTTTCAATATTTTAGAGTACACCTAGTTTTTAAATTATTTTTTAATATTTTAGAGTACACCTATTTTTTAAATTATTTTTCAATATTTTAGAGTACACCTATTTGTTAATTATTTTTTAGTATTTTACAGTACACCTATTTTTTAAATTATTTTTCAATATTTTAGAGTACACCTATTTTTTAAATTATTTTTCAATATTTTTGAGTACACCTATTTTTTAAATTATTTTTCAATATTTTAGAGTACACCTATTTTTTAAATTATTTTTCAATCTTTTACAGTACACCTATTTTTTAAATTATTTTTCAATATTTTAGAGTACACCTATTTTTTAAATTATTTTTTTAATATTTTAGAGTACACCTAGTTTTTAAATTATTTTTCAATATTTTAGAGTACACCTATTTTTTAAATTATTTTTCAATATTTTAGAGTACACCTATTTTTTAAATTATTTTTCAATATTTTAGAGTACACCTAGTTTTTAAATTATTTTTCAATATTTTAGAGTACACCTATTTTTTAAATTATTTTTAAATATTTTAGAGTACACCTATTTTTTAAATTATTTTTTAATATTTTAGAGTACACCTATTTTTTAAATTATTTTTCAATATTTTAGAGTACACCTATTTTTTAAATTATTTTTCAATATTTTAGAGTACACCTCGTTTTAAAGTTATTTTTCAATATTTTTGAGTACACCTATTTTTTAATTATTTTTTAGTATTTTACAGTACACCTATTTTTTAAATTATTTTTCAATATTTTAGAGTACACCTATTTTTTAAATTATTTTTCAATATTTTAGAGTACACCTATTTTTTTAATTATTTTTCAATATTTTAGAGTACACCTATTTTTTAAATTATTTTTCAATCTTTTACAGTACACCTATTTTTTAAATTATTTTTCAATATTTTAGAGTACACCTATTATTTAAATTATTTTTTAATATTTTAGAGTACACCTAGTTTTTAAATTATTTTTCAATATTTTAGAGTACACCTATTTTTAAAATTATTTTTCAATATTTTAGAGTACACCTATTTTTTAAATTATTTTTTAATATTTTAGAGTACACCTATTTTTTAAATTATTTTTCAATATTTTAGAGTACACCTATTTTTTAAATTATTTTTCAATCTTTTACAGTACACCTATTTTTTAAATTATTTTTCAATATTTTAGAGTACACCTATTTTTTAAGTTATTTTTCAATATTTTAGAGTACACCTAGTTTTTAAATTATTTTTTAATATTTTAGAGTACACTTATTTTTTAAATTATTTTTCAATATTTTAGAGTACACCTATTTTTTAAATTATTTTTCAATATTTTAGAGTACACCTATTTTTTAAATTATTTTTCAATCTTTTACAGTACACCTATTTTTTAAATTATTTTTCAATATTTTACAGTACACCTAGTTTTTAAATTATTTTTTAATATTTTAGAGTACACTTATTTTTTAAATTATTTTTTGATATTTTAGAGTACACTTATTTTTAAAATTATTTTTCAATATTTTAGAGTACACCTATTGTTTAACTTATTTTTTAATATTTCAGAGTACACCTATTTTTTAATTATTTTTCAATATTTTAGAGGACATCTATTTTTAAATTATTTTTCAATATTTTAGAGTACACATATTTTTTTAAATTAATTTCAATATTTTAGAGTACACATATTTTTTTAAATTAATTTCAATATTTTAGAGTACACATATTTTTTTAAATTAATTTCAATATTTTAGAGTACACCTATTTTTTTAAATTAATTTCAATATTTTAGAGTACACATATTTTTTTAAATTAATTTCAATATTTTAGAGTACACATATTTTTTTAAATTAATTTCAATATTTTAGAGTACACCTATTTTTTAAGTAATTTTTAAATATTTTAGAGTACACCTATTTTTTAATTATTTTTCAGTATTTTAGAGTACACCTATTTTTTAATTAT
>NC_136503.1:87844842-87857342 GCF_053919585.1 Euprymna scolopes | reverse complement strand
ATATATATACATATATATATATGTATATATATATGTATGTATCTATAAATATATATATATATATATAATGCGATTTGTTTCGATTAACGACCTTTAATATAATGTAAATTATTAGTGCATACAGCATTCGTAAACAATAAAACGCTATTTTTATTTTCCTCAGTTCAAATGTTTCCCAGGAGATCTAATTCATGAAAAAGTGTTCACGTATTTCTATTATTCTCATCGATTCCAATTATTGTCTAATCCTTCCTTTCCGTGGCTTTTTGTCCGAGACATGATCAAAGCTTCGTATTCAAAAACATTCGCTTATAGCAAAATAATAATAATAATAATAATAATTATTATTATTATTATTATTATAAACGGCTCCGTTCATTTTTCACAGACTACAGATACCGACAGATTGCACTTTACGCGTTAAATGTTTGCGGTAAGAGTTGCGCAATCACACCTACGCTTCTGGTCTGTATTGCGTTAATTTCAGTTGCAAGTATATGTAAGTTCAGAATGATTGGAAACAATGTAGATATAAGCGGAGACCACAAACCGCACCTAGTATTCTCATATGGTCACCCATCTGGAACCTGATATGTTCATTCTTCCTCAACTTCTGGCAAGAACCGGTGTGTCAACATTATATATATATATATATATATATATATATATATATGTATAGTCATCCACATACAGTACTGTTTCGCTGTTTCACAGCTCATCAGTGCGGCTAGACAGGCAACTACCTCAAGCCAGGATTGAAACCCGACCGTTTATACGGCAGTCAAGGCTCCTAACCATTACGCTATTGGCGGCTGCTTGAACGAGTAGTGAGTTTAACGATGTTTTGATATCGTTCGAAATACCTGCGCTCGTGTGTGTGTGTGTGTGTGTATGTTTGTATATATATATATGTATATGTATATATATATATATATATATATATATATATATATATATATATATACAAACATACACACACACACACACATATATATATATAATTTTGAGGGGATTAGACCTAGAGTTTTTTTTTATACACTAGTAAATGTATTAATACTATTTAAAGAAAACGGTGCTCGTTGTAATGTAGATATATAATAAGCTCAATAGACATATAAAATTATATATATATGTATGTTTAAATATATACATATATATATACATACATCTATATCTATCTAACTATATATATATATATATACACACACACACACACACACATATATATATATATATATATATATATATATATATATATATATCTCACGTCAGCTTGGCCGGTTTTACTGCCCATCTGGTTTCTGACTTCCGGTTTCAAAGATATCGTCTGCCGCTTACCTATTTTATAGCTGCACTGCCTTAAGTCCGATATTACAAGCCAGTGCTCCTATTCAAAACATACACACAGTCAACAATATTATTTTTTTTAACTTATTTTAACCTGTATTGCTTACAAATAAATGTAATTTGATCCTGTTGAGTTAAATAAAAAAGTGATTTAAATATAAATGCACAATATATGGTTATAATCATATTTATTCGCAGGAGTGCTATTAAAAGCAGTAAATATCGTTATATTTGCTGCTTTTAATAGCGCTCCTGTGGATTCTGATGATTTGTTTTTTTTAGGGGGGGGCAGGCCTTTCTTAAAAATATTTTTCTCTAAGGAACGGAGAGTTACAAAACTTGGTTTTTGTAATGTTTCTTGCAGGGTCTCCTAAATTTTAATTTGTGTTTGGAATCGTATACTGAAGGCTTTCTGAGCCTTTTCCACTCATCATTTAAATAGATGTTTTCTCAAGAAAATAAATGACACTACCAGCTCAAAAGTATTTTTTTTATTTGTAACATTTTTCATTTTACCATATAAAGAACAACGATTAGGTTGTTGCAAAAATAATGTTGTTTTTATCAGATACGCAAAAAATTACATTATTTTTGCACCAACGAAAATTTAAAATAGCGCAGGTTGTTAAATGTAAAATTGTTGTATATTGATTTTTATTGGAAGGGATGATATATTAAATCGTGTCATGTGTTATCTAGTGGATGTAAGATATTGTTCTTTTAACAGACAAATAATAAACGTATAAATCGTACGTATCTTGTATAGCGAGGAGGTCACGGTATTGACGTGTAAACTGAATAATGTTGTATCAGACTTATCACACGGGAGATTTTTACAGTTCATATGTAAGAATAATAATATATGCCTCATACCTTTTTCTTGAAGAGTGCTTTTAACTTCCTGCTGCTCCGTAACGAACCATGAAGCGATCAGCACCAACCAATTGAGACATCTGTTCTTAATTGTGAAACCATTAAACCAACTCTTTATATTTTTATAATATAAATTTATTACAGTTGTCTCAAATGGTTGTCACAGGATCTGCAGTTCGTTTACATTTCTATTCTTACAGCTCGCTCCCTAGCTGTCTGTCCACCCCTGTCTAAACGTCTGTCTGCTCTGGTCAATCCTCAACTCTGAATCTCTCTCAAACTAACTACATCACGTGTTCTCTTACGTCACCTAATTACGTGTCTCAGCCCAACCTAATGCACATCTAGTTATTTGTTTATTACAAACTCCAAAATAATGTTTACATATATTTTATATTTTCACATTCCTTTTCTGATTCACACGTCAATCATTTCTTCCGCAATTTAATTGTTTATTCTTCTAATCATAATAACTGATCCAGCGACCACCCGTCGCTCAAATCAATTAATGAGAAAGCAATAACAATGCTAATAATGTTTTGACAGTTGACTCCGCTTGCCACAGTTAACAGACACTAGGCTATGATCACAACCTAAAGGGTCATAACATTACAAAATGTCCTTTTAAAAAGTCATAAATAAATAGAAATTGTATATGCACTTTCCTGTTTGCAGAATTTATTCAAGAATTACATTTATTTATTGGCCATATCTGAAATTAGTTTCTTAGGACAAGTTGTGTTTGCTAATCACCTGTTTTATTTATTTACTTGTTTAATTATCAGATTTTTTTTTACTAGTAAAAGCTCATAACGTGTTTGTAGTTGTAGCCGAGCATATTAACACTGCCTGATTGACGCTTAGGTGTTACATTTCATTAAATTTTGTATACTTTATAACCATTTTTCTGAATACATATGTGAAAGTTAAGTTATAAAATGCTTGGCATTGAAAAAAAATGTATGAAACTAATTCGTCGTTTACTATTTTCGAGGTTCGATTTAGATATCTGCCTGAATTCTTAAATCTGAATGCTGTGGGTGTTTCTTTCATGGCTCGGTTATTTATATTCCTTGATTACGCGTGGAGTTTTTGTTAGTATTTAAAGATACGTATTTGTATGTGTTCATTAATTCTAACATTTAAGATTCTCACTAGGTTACTGACGTAGCATTTATTGTATATGATGCATCGTATGAAATATACAATGTATATGCAGTGACATATGCGTGTGGTGTTCATAAAAGATCGCGCTAGAGTTCAAGGTGTATTGATGTTTGCTGCGTTTCGTGCGGGTGCGGAAAAACAAGGCAAATCGTTAATAAGTTGAAATGAAATAAATTGAACAAAAAATGAAAATGTGAATATACGTCAGCTCGATTGCCAAGAGTGCAAAACTCTAGAATAAGCTCATTACAACGCGACTATCTAAAAGAAATAATAATAATAATAATAATAATAATAATAATAATAATAATAATAATAATAATAATAATAATAATAATAATAATTCTGATTTCGTTTATCACGTATGCCTGGAAAGGGATGGGCTCATTTTCAAGGCATTTTACTCAATCCCGGCTCCAAACCAAGAGCTCTAAGGGCCAAGGGTTTTCCTAAGGATGTTGGTGGTACCTGCAATAGCAGATGTCTGAAGGCCGCCTGAAATATCGGGGATTCGTAGTTTTTTTCAATTATACTTCCTAGCGTACCAACTTTGACCGCGATTATTTATGTTTTAACCCCGTGTATACGTCTTATCTCACGGCAAATGAGTAATAATAGCTCCAGTTCTCTTTCTCTCTCACATTTCTGTCCCAGGGTACTGAGAAGTCTACAATCTGCCAGGTTTTTAGACCTTATTAACGACGACCAAATCCGGACGACTATGTTCCAATTGCTTGGTCGTTATGACTCTTTTGTCCCACCATACCCTGACATTGCCATCCTCACTTGTTCTCACTTCATCAGGAACCTCCTTAAACAACATTCCAGCACACTTCACCCTAACCTTCTCACAGACCTCCCAATATATCCGGAGCCCACGCGATCGTGTCTTTTGCGCTACTATCTCTGAGCCAATCCACAACACCGTGCTGCAAGGCGCGCAATTGACTCTTAGGTCTTAACAAATCCGGCATTATACAGCAACTTTCTCTCCTAGAACCACTTTTTTTAACAATCGTGCCCCTAATGCCTGGTCTTATGCTGCGCAAATAAAAGTTTCAGTACTCTTAGCCAGATACCCAGCTCTAAGCCATTGCCATCATCTTTCATCAGCCACTTCTGGTATATCCTGAAAGAACTTTCCGTGCATTTTCTTCCTATCTAGTTGCCCCTCCCTTTCTCTATCCATACGTTTCACATAATCAGCCTTGGTCTCACATACCTCCACTTCATTGGCCACAACCTTAAGCATCCACTCCTCACTTCGAACCACATGCTCTTCAACATCATCTTTTAGTTCTAACACAATCTTTTACACTTTTCAATCCTCTCCCACCGTCTTTCCTCTTTGATACAGCCTCGCTACGCTCTTTCGAATGTGAAATATACCAAACATTGCTAAAACTTTTATTCTTATTAGACGATTCTAAATACCCGCACTGAATCTCCAAACACTGACTGTCCATTACTTCCCCGCTTTAATTAGGTTTCCTCCATACAATTTCGCCTTCGCAATTAGTTTCACTTTTCTTCCTGACTTTCTCCTTCATTTATCTGTTCATGATGCCTACACCGTCCAACACTCCCAAGCACTTAAACCCTATATCTTCTATTTCTTTCATGATTTCTCGCTTTGTCAGCACTATTCCATTCGAATAAAACTTTACTCCCCTTTTCATCACCAGCACCTCATGTTTACTAATCCCAAACTCCATCCCGATGGCTTCCGAGTACCTCCCCACGAGCTCTACCAGTCTCCTGATTTCCTTTCTCTTTCTACTGAATATCTTCAAATCATCCATAAACAGTAGACACTTAAACCGTCTTTCAACTGATGTTTACGCCAGTTTCTCTTTCTTCAAGAGGATATCAGTGGCGTTATTATCATTAAAAAAAGTGGAGATAACAGATCTCCTTGGAATAATAATAATAATAATAATAATAATAATAATAATAATAATAATAATCTCTGAATAATCTATTAGACCAAATAAACTTAGACTTATGAATAATTTTTAGAATATTAGCTAAATGAAAGGTCTACGGAACATTTAATGCCGAATTCACAATAAATAAATTGAAAAATACAACAAACTATAAACTAAAAATTAATGAACTTTTGAAAATTTATACAAACTAATTCAATGATTGCAGGGATAAGCTAATAAATAAAATAAAATTTAAATAAAAAAATAAGATATACATTGTATAAAAATACAAATACATTATTGAATATTAGCAGTGATATTAATAACAATACATTTGAAACAAATAAAAAAGTAATGCATATAAATTTCCTTTACACACGTAATGTAAAGTAAAACACACATCGAGAATCAAGTAAATTATATACAGAAGTTAATCGAAAAAAGAGGGGAATATAATGTAAACAAATATGATCACCCCAACATACTGTTGATTTTTTTTTTTTTGCTTGTATTAATCTGGTGGACCTATGGAATGCACCGTCGTGTATAAATTAGTATAATATATATATATATATATATATAAATATATATATATATATATATATATATATATATATATATAGAGAGAGAGAGAGAGAGAGAGAGAAGAGAGAGAAGGTTTTTGGTACAGTTGACAGAATATTTTTCAGATGTCACCATAATATTATGTGTCCTAAGATGAAGCATTTATCGTTCCTATCTTTTGTTATAAACCATGTTTCAATGCTTCCAGTCAGTAAAATGAGATTTGATATTAATCCTTCCCTGATGGATTCTATTAAATTATGTCTTTGAAAATAATGTCGGGATTGTTATACACGTTAACTACTAACAAAACACATAAATCGTTTTCATACTTTTTTTTATTTATGGTTTCTTCTTTTTGTTTTAAATTTCGTCAAATTTGTTTGGCGCTTTACTACAAATTTATCCCACAATGTAAGAAGAATGATTATCGTCATATTGGTCAAAATGAAGGGTGAATATATAACGTCTATTTTTAATTTATATATATATGTATATATATATATTATATATATTCAATTTCGCTACAAGTAAAGAGATATCCACACACACACACACACACACACACACACACACACACATATATATATATATATATTTATATAATGTATCGCAGAAGTGAGTACACCCCTCACATTTCCTCAAATATTTAAGTATGTCTCTTCATAGGACAACACTAAAAAAATGATTTTTTGACACAATGAAAAGTAGTCCGTCTGCAGCTCATGTAACAGAGTATTTTTTCCCACAATAACTACAAAATATAACAAATTAAAGCTAAATCCTAACAACAAAAATGAGTACATTCCTTACGGAAAAGTTGTCAATATTAACAACCACGTGTCAACATATTTTATGTGGCCTAAACAAGAAAAAAGCAGTTTTCCTCAAACGGAAATTGAATCACGTCTTTTCCTCCTATAAATTCACGGAAACGCTGTCAGTAATATGGTTAAATTCTTGTATCAAAGATGACAATTTTCTCGATTTTCCCCCGAACCCACACACCATAAAAGAATTTAATCTTTCGAAACTCATCGAGCGTCAGCATATCATTTATTTTGCTTGTAAATATTACCACACACACTAACATAATATATATATATATATATATACTGGCTGGACGCGTGTACCGTCTTTACCCATGGAATTATTTTCCCACGCAATCTTTATAAAACAATTAAACTTCGGTTGTTAGTGGAAGCCACTGCTGGCTCAATAAAATTCCAGGCATTAGCGCTCCTGGACAAAATGAATGTACTGTGCCGAAGTAACAACCTTGTATCTATAAACCCATTCCCAAGATGGGGATTTGATTATGCGCAGATATTATTCTGTGCTTTCACCTAACGCGTTAAATTAAAGTAAGGTAGCGTGGCCAATTATGTAACAGTTATTACCCTCCGCCTGTAATGTGTAATTAAAATAAAAGAATGAACTAAAATGTTTCAATCCAACGCATTTCATATCTATTCATATATTGACGTGTTTAGCTTACAAATAATCGCGCCTTTTTTATCACGATTTTTTCCAAAAAAATAAGGAATTTTTATCAGAGAAATATGTTGCGAAAAAAAATTCTGAGCCAAAAATAAGATATAATTCGTGAAATGCACTTCCGTAATATTTATACCGGGATAATAAATAAAACGCAAATATTTCAGAGTAAACACCAACAATGTAGTCGGCCTCTCTGTATAGCATTAATAAAGAAATGTTCAAGGTTAAAAAAAGTTAAATTTGTTGTTTCTCACAGCATTTTACATTCGCATTATTTTCGTTACATAAACTTCCGTAAAATTTGTTTCGGCATAATAATAAAAAACGCAAATATTTGTGAGCTTACCTAGTCAAATTAGTCCAGACATAACATATAGGTGTGATATCTATATAACATTTCCAAAGGTAATGCTCAATGGTGAAAAAAAATAACCTGATTAATGTAAAGTTCATGTAGACGAATAACACATTTAAATATATCGCTGACAAATAGTCTTGCCATAAGCCAAACAACGCGCGTATGGAAATCATGACGTTAATGCGTATAAACTATTTGTGAGCAATAATTTCACCTACATTATCATGATATCGGAAACACTAGCAGTATCGTCAAATCGCATGGAAATGATAAAATATTAACAAATAAACCTAAGTAGTTTCAAAAATTTTCTTTTATTGTTGCAAATTGTTTTTTATTTTATGTTTGGTTGTTTTTGCTACGAGAAATCTGAATATAAAAGATGCGAATATTTTGTAGCTAAACTCTTCAATATATGAATATATATGTAATGCGTCGGTTCGAAGCATCACCATTGTTCATTTAATAGTATAACAATCGAGCGAAAGGGGTTTGTAGTTAGTAAGTTCTTTTGACGAATATGTCGTCGGCGACGTCGTTAAAAGGATGTCAACGACGGCGAATGAAATTCTTATAGTGGATAGCGTATTTTAAAAATTGTAAAAGAAAACAAGATAACTGAATATTTAACCTTCGTTCATGGATTTGCTCTATCTTGTATTTTTCTGATTTTACATTACTGTAATGACCAATGGATTAAATGAACTTGGCGCTGGGCGCATTAATATGCCTCTATGTGACGCCATATTGTAATGGTAGTAAGTGGTCATTTATAAATCGAGGAATTGGATTCCAGAATATGAGCATTTTCAAAGCTCAGCCAATCAGAATAGACGGCATTTCGCTCAACCAATACATGTATCTCAGATCAGCTAAGCATTAACAATAAGATTTCAAATATGAACAGAAAAAATAAGCATTGCTCCAAATGCAATGTTAAGTAATATAAGAAAGATACAAGGATTTCTGGGTTCCGCGAACGTAGATAACATGTATGTGCTATATAAAACACGAAACGTGAATGACAAAAATTCTACTCGAGGCAATATGTAACGTGCGCACAATATTTTAAAATATATTTACTTTTTAATTTACTTTCTTTTATTCATATAATACCTGTTTACCTGCTTCGTGCGTTTAACTCTATGTTTCTTGCTTCTTTTTTGTGAAAAAACGTTCTTGTTTTAATATGTATTTTTCATCATTTACTCGATGTTAGTTTTCCACATTCGTAAGGAGTTCCTTTATTTTTATTTCTTTTGTCCATCGTTTGTTTGTACAAGTATTAATCGCCGTACTCATGTTTAACTTTATAATCTCTATTTTATTATCCTCTATTCCAATTACTATTCCATCCGCTGTTTTTGATTTTTCACTTTTGTCAACATTTGTAGTATTTCATCTCGTTTCAGTTCATAATCAAGTACAATAACAGCTGTTAATGTAGCATTTGTTATATTAAATCTGATTTCAAATCTAAAAAATAAGTAAAAAGGTGAGATCTTTAATGAATGAAAATAAAATGATTAGACATCCTTTTTTTGGTCAATCTTACAACACAACCAAGAACATCTTCATCAGGAAAGAAAGCTTCTGTGTGATACTAAAATTAATTAGCACAATGATTAAAGTTGCACAAATCTTTCCACCTACTCGTTAATGACACTTAATTCCAGATAATAATTTAAATGATTTAAATTTCTAAAATACGTACGAATTCGTACAGAAACCATAAACTAAACATAAAATATTAAACTACTTCTTGTTTTTGTATTTTCTTTTGATAATATTTTCTTTTTTCCTTGTTATTTATTCATTTTTTAATGTGTCATATTTTCCTGTTTTTTAATACATACATTTATTTCCTGCTTCCTCTTTTTCTTAGTTTCTTTCCTCTCCTTTTTGCTGCAATTTTTTAAAGCTTCTAATCGAATTCTCCGTGACATTTATATCGCCCACTCCGAGGATTCATTTTTCCTGCCAACAGAAAGAGTAATGTCAACAGGAGAAATAACAACGGCATGTGTGCACCCGTTCAAGAGTTTGGACTGTCGGGTATCTACAAGGGGGAAAAATAAGTGCGATGAAGAGAGCAATACCATCACCTGAAAATGGCACATGAAAGTAGGCAACATTTCATCCGCCTTTGGCTTTTATTTATTGCGTTTTGACAACGAACGTTTCCCAATGATAAAAAGAAACGCATGTATTGCTCAAGCGTGAAATTAGAAAAGAAGTAAAGGAAAATAAAAACAACTGCAAAGATAATTATACACATACATAACTATGAATTTATATGTGCTCGCATGTATATAAATAAATATTTACAGTTTACACTTATATAACTCATGTCATGTATCTAAGGTAAAAATATCAACCTATTTCGTCATAACACAAAGACAAACTCATAAACTTCTTTGCATAACCGCAGCTTTAAACTGATTTTGGCTATTTTCCCTATTTAAACTTTCTATACCACAACTAACAATCGTCAAAAACACATTACCTGAAAGTACTTCTTTTAAACTCCTCGACCTAACATTCACAGGTAACATGAGTTGGAACAGATACATTGAGAGCATTGCCAAGACCGCTGTGAAGAATGTGAGGGAGCCTCTACCGTGCTAGAAAGCTACTTAATCCTGAAAGTATCCTGTATCTCTACAAGGCCATCCTTTGCCCATGTATGAAGCATCGTTGTCACATTTGAGCTGGTGCATCTGCTACTAGTCTGACACTCCTAGACAGGGTTCAAAATAGAGTTGCCAACCTGATAGGTCCTGATATGTCATCTAAGTTTCAGCCTCTGTCCGATCGACGAAATGTTGCATCCCTCGGCCTGTTCTGCAAGTATTTTAATGTTGAATGCTCTGACGAACTACACACACTTGTACCCCCCTCAACGAAAATACCCCCAACAAACTCGACAAGCAGCTAAACCCCACTTTTACACTATATAGATCCCTAGGTGTAAGAAAGCCTTCTACTCCAATAGTTTCTTCCTCAGAACTGTTGGACATTGAAATTCCCTTCCGGAATTCTGCTTTCCCTACTGCACTGACATGCAGAAGTTCAAGTGTAATCTCGCTGCTTATCTCTCTTCATAATATCCCCGATAGTAGCCCCCTACTTCAAAGTGGAACTGTGTCTTTTTGGGGTTGAAATCTGAATAAAAATATACTTGGCCTGATGTAAAACATCACTGTTAAACAGCGAAATTACACCTCTCCCCAATAATTTAGACACATATTTATGCTCTTAATGTAAAAAACTTGCTTTCTCGATATTTTTTTTTATATCGTTAAGGGTTTTGTCAGCTTTTCTAACGCAGACAGTTGTCGAGATGCTTGAAAAAGTGGTAGTCTGTAGGTAAAAGGGTGGGAGAGTATGACGGACGAGACAGAGTTTGTAGCCCAATTCGTTCAATTTCTGGTGAACCGATTTAGCAAGGTGCAGTCGGGCGTTGTTGTAAAGGAGAATTAGGCCTTCTCTGTTGACTAATGCTGTGTGTTGTTGTCAAAGTTTTATGCATTTCATCAATTTGTTTATAGTACTCCTCTGCCGTAATAGTTTCTCCTGGATTAGAAAAAAAAATGTAATGGATGAGATAGATCGCAGACGACCAAACATTCAGCATGAACTTTTTTGAGGTGCAACTCTAGCAGTGTCAGAAATTTCGTGAAAATAGTGAATAATTCCACCCCATCTTTCCAAGCTTATAACTCCTCGAAAAATGTAATTCAAGCCCTAATTTTTTTTTCAATTAAAGGAGCAAGGGCCAAGGTTTTATTAAAAAAAAACAAAAAAAAAACAATGTGTTTTTTTTTTAAAAAAAGGTTTTAAACTTCGGACTTTACAGGTAAATTTCTAAAAAAGCGATTTTTTTTTTGTTTTAAATTTGAATATATTATTTATTGACCTTTTCTCTTCAATTTGTGATATATAAAACTATTCAAGATAAATTAATTATTTACTTTTTAATAGACATTTCAAAATGAGAGGCGTGAATTATTCGACCCCCTGTTTTTCAAGCTTATAACTCCTCGAAAAATGTAATTCAAGCCCTAATTATTTTTTCAATTAAAGGAGCAAGGACCAAGGTTTCATTAAAAAAAAAGACAAAAAGAAGACAAAAAAAAACAGTGTGTTCTTATAAAATAAGGTTTTAAACTTCAGACTTTACAGGTAAATTTCTAAAAAAGCGATTTTTTTTTGTTTTAAATTTGAATATATTATTTATTGATCCTTTCTCTTCAATTTGTGCGACATAAATTAATTATAAACTTTTTAATAGACATTTCAAAATGGGTGACACTTGGGGGGCGTGAATTAAAAAAAAACGTTTGTCTAAAATATTATATTGGGTTTATTGGAAAGAACATAAAATTTCACATTGACCCTGAAAATATCGTAAAAATAGAATCAATAGAAAAATTTTGATAGATTTTTAAAGTTTAAAAATTGAAAAATATTGAGTTCGGAAAATTCATTACTGTTTTTAAAAAAAAACAAATATATTTCTATTACTTTTAAAACAACTGTAATAGTTTATTTTGGAAGTATAATCCATAAAGAAAATAAATAACCCACTTTTAACAGAGAAATTACGAGATTTTTATATTGTATCGCAGTTTCGTGTTAGGGGTGTCAAAAATCCCTACAAAAATTCTGATACTGCTAGTGCAACTCTTGCTTAAGAAAATGTCCTGGAGCTTCGTCGGTGTTTACCTAATGGACTGAGCGTCACCGGTTACCGCAAAGAA
>NC_136503.1:87742342-87839842 GCF_053919585.1 Euprymna scolopes | reverse complement strand
ATAATACCCCATCATATGACCTTGTAAAACGCTGGCATTGTGAATTCAAACATGGCCGGAAGTCTGTGGAAACACTTCCCAGACCTGCTCGCCCCCTTTCTGCTATTTATGGGGCATCTGTCCGTCAAGTTGAGGCTACCATGTTAAAAGATCGGCACATTACTATTCGCCAAATAGCCCACGATATCCAGATTAGTACAGGGGCTGTGGATACTATCATCCATGACCATTTGCATATGCATAAGGTGTCTGCAAGACGGATTCCGATGTAGCTCACGCCATTCCAGAAGCGAGAACGCGTCGAGTGGTCGATGAGTCAAAGTTTTTCAAAAGACTGATTACACAGGATGAAACTTGGGTCAATCACTATGATCCAGAGACCAAAGCCCAATGCGATGCAGATGAAGCACTTGGACTCACTACCTCCAAAGAAGGCAAGGGTGCAGCCCTCCACTGGCAAGGTGTTCTAGGACCAGGACGGAGTAGTGATGACAGATTTCCTGGCAAAGAGTACCACCATTACAGGAGCCTGTTATGCTTCACTTTTGAGGAAATTAAAGGAAGCTATCAAAATCAAGAGGCGAGGCAAGACCAACAAAGGTACCCTCCTCCTTCAGGACAACGCGCCGGTCCACAACTTGCATGTCGCCAGATCAGTAGCACGGGCGTGTGATTATGAAATACTTCCCCATCCTCCCTACTCTCGTGACCTTGCACCCTCTGACTTTCACCTCTTCCCAGCCATGCTGTGGTTTTTGAAAGGAAAGTGTTTCCTAGATGATGCAGCCTTGATTTCTGAAGTCACGTCGTTATTGGAGGACCAACCTGGGATGTTCTACAAAAACGGTCTCCAGAGCTGCATCAAACTATGGGAGAAATGCATAACTCTGGGTGGTTCCCATGTAGAGAAAGTCTAATAACTGTGCCAAGTTTCGTTGCTCTACTACTATGGGAAGTGGGCCAGGGGCATTACTTATTGCGCGCCCCTCGTACTTAGAAGAGTCGCGATATAATTATGTAATTTTTACACTATTAAAAAAAATACATCGAATAAATTTGTTTGATTTAATCTTTTTAAATACGGTTTATCCTGTGTTGCATTTTGATTTCAATAAAACTCGACAATTAAAACAGTTATAACTGTGTCAGTTACAAAAAGGCAATAATCATGTTAATACACATAGACACCTGGGAAAATACTTCAAAATAATATATATATATATATATATATATATATATATATATATATATATACATACATATACACACACACACACACACACACACACATATATATATATATATATATATATATAAAGATACCATATATATTATATGACTTTTATTTGAGGAAATGTTGCTGTATTTTATTTCAATATATGAAAATCTGTTTTCCATAAGATCGTAAATAATTACATTTGGTGGTTTAACATTAAATAAAAAAAAAAACTTGTCTCATATAAAATTACTCTTAAGCAACGCAGGAGAATCTTTAGAATGAAAAGCATTCATAGAAATTACAGCTTGTTGCATGGCAAAGAAATTAATATGTGAATGGTGGTAGCAGAATCATATTCCACAGATGCAAGTGACTGATGTGTTAATTAGAGCCTATTATGTTGAGCTAATTATGCCCGAGGAATGCTTCGTCGAATTAGTGGATCGACGTGCAACGACAAATCAATGGAGGAAAGGGGCTTAAGAGGGGTGGAGGGAAATCTTTTTCTCAGTGAGTATAATCAAATTCTATTGCTGTAAAATAAAATCTATATTATAAAATGAACACTGGCTTTGTGTGTTTATCATTCACATCAAGTTTGCTCTCTCAATATGTATATATATATATATATATTATCTAATATATATATATATTATCTGATATATATATATATATATATATATATATATATATATATATATATATATATATATATATATATATATGAAACTGGATCTGGGACATCATTGTACGCCTAGCATCGAAGGTTTCCCTATATGTTTTAATCAAGCACAAATAATTTTAAATAATTATTTTCTTTTAGGAATTGTTTCAAAATCAATTTTAATACACTTAATTAGTTGTGTGTAAAATTTTCTTGAGCAAATGACATTTTTTCTCGAATTTTCTGTCTATCTTTCTCATCCTGTCATACTATACGCATTCATTTTATGCAGTTACTATAATTCCTCCTGCCCACATTTACTTATGTCCCTCTTTCTTTTTCTCTATCTATACGATCCTTGGATAACCCGTTTTTACAAATCGTTTAAAATTACTATAAATACATAAGATTTTGACAACATAATTAGTAAGGTAATTAATTAGTAAGTTAATTAATAGATAAAGTAAGACAGTAAAAGTTTTTAAAGATTTGAACTGGCTTTGCATAATCTTTGTATAATACAAGTCGGTGAAATTATAAGTATCGTTCTAACACACGTGACAGCGTTCTTCTTACGCAAAGCAAAAACCTAGCACTTCTCACGACGTTCTCAGTAAAATAACAATTATTTAAATGCATCAAAAAGAGACGTGAGATGAATATAATCATTGATGACGTGATGTTGATCTGTCAGGTAAAATTTTTAACATTTCAATCGCTAAATAATTCCATGGCAAATATTTAAAATTTTATTTTGACAACACGAACACATTGAATGCATGGGGATTGAGGATAAAATACATTTCTTTATAATGTCGTTGTCATCGATATGTGTTTTCCTACAGAATCAATATTTTATTCAGCTTCGTTTGTTTTTTTCTGTGTTTTTTTTTTTTTGTAATTTTCTGAACTCAAATTTAGTCCTTGCAGGACATACTTTGTCTGAGTCGAGATTTTATTTTAATAACCAGTATTTTCCGTTTGTGACGCCATTGGTGTGATTATTTCTTTGCAGGATTCATATTATTAACCCAAGGCAAATTTTACACTGAAAGCGAAATGCTACACAAAGATATGTTATTAAATAGCATTTTATGCTGTTATATTGATAAGGTAAAGTACCGGATCTTAACGAAACTGTATTTTTATTGATTCGCAAATCTCTGTTTCACCAGGGTTTGCGCCTTTACGTTGATTCTAATTTCACTAATTTCACTTTTCGAGATATTTGCACTTGTTTATATATAAACAAAATTACCCAATTTATTGATTCGCCATTAATCCTTTCTTTTCAAATACAGCCAGTACTCCATTTGAAATTGCCTGGTTACTCGACGAACATCCCAACATAGAAAAATAAAATATAATTCACAAAATTTGATTGCAAAATTTATTTTAATCGACTAAATGCACCCCCTAAAAAGTGCTATATTAGTTTCCAGCATCAAAATTTAATAATAAATTAATTAATAATTAAATATTCAAAATATATAACATATATTATATATCGGCTTATTTGTTACATTCCAATAATCACGTAAATAGATCAAGTAATGAAATTTTATATTGAATTCACTCCTAAACTAACAACCCGATCATTATGAATTTTATTTATATGGTTATATATTTGAGGTATTGAATTCACTCCTGAACTAATTCACCGATCATTTTGAATTTTAATTATGTATACATGATTATATATTTGTATGTATTGGATTCACTCCCAAAATAGTTAACCGATCATTATGAATTCAAATTATGTGTATATGATTATATATTTTTATGGATTGGATTAACTCCTCAAATTTTAACCGATCCTTATGAATTTTACAGATGTGTCTATGTTTATCTATTCCTATGTATTGGATTCACTCCTAAACTAATAAACCGATCATTATGAATTTTAATTATGTGTATATGATTATATATTTCTGTGTTTTGGATCAACTTCCAAACTGATTTACTGATCATTATGAATTATCTGTAATCTATATGTGTGTATATGTGTACAGATATCATATTCCCAAAATCACTCCAATGATCACTTACTTGGTTTTTGTATTTATGTGTGCAAGAAATTCTATCAGAGTAATAAGGTAGTTTAAAAGTATAGTACTTATATGAAAAACTTATGTAAAATCATCGAGTAGTTTCATCTTTATATTGGAAATAAGGTACTTGCACAGTATCCTACCCAATAAATAAGGTAATTGTGCAGTATAGTATTCACATGAAAAAAACAAAAGATATCTTACCTTTGACGTACATAAGTTATTAAAACTGTAAAGTACGTTAAATATTTGAGTAGTATAATTTACATATAAAAATAATGTGCTTCTTCACTATAGCATCCAGGTGATAAAACAAATTCTTTCCCCTGACGCGCAGAAAATTTAACACAAAAGAAAATTTCATAAAAGTATCGAGTCCTTTCACTTTAAATGAGAAAAAGTTACTTGTACAGTATCCTACACAAGAAATAAGGTACTTGTACAGAAAACAAAGCAACCACTTATTTGCTACGTACATAAAAGTAATCAAAACTGGAAATCATGTAATATGTTTGAGTAGTATGACATTTATATAAGAATTGACATAATAATCTGATGTAAAAAGAAACAAATTCTAACCTGTGACATACGGAAAGCAACAACAGAAATTTATGTAAAAGTATCGTATAATTTCATCTATATCTTAAATGACGTACTTGTTCATTATCCTCTTCAAGAAACAAGGCACTTGTGCAGTATAATACGCATATGAAAACACAAAGAAGCTCCTACCTGTGACATGCATAAAAGTTGTTAAAAACCGAAAATCACGTTATATATTCGGTAGTATCACTTTTAAATAAGAAATAAGGTGCTTCTTCACTATAGCATCCAGATGAAACAAAAATTCTTACTCTATACGCACAGAAAGTTTCTAAAAAGTATCCAGTTCTTTGATTTTAAAATTAGAAAAGAGGTACTTGTACAGTATCCTACCCAGGAAATTAGGTACTTGTACACTATAGTGGCCATATGAAAAACAAAGAACATCTTACCTGAGACGTACGTTAGTTATCAAAACTGGAAATCATGTAATATATTCGAATAGCATGACAGTAAGAAATAAGGCGCTTCTTAATTATAATACTCCGATGTAAAAAACAACCTCTTAACTGTGACACACAGAAAATTTAGCACCACAGAAAATTATGTAAATTATTTTAAATATGTGTTGCACATTACCCGCCCTAGGTAAGGATTTTTTCCATATACGTGTTGTAAATTACCTGCCCTAGGTAAGGTACAATTATTTATTAGATATGTTTGTAACACCCGTCCTAAGAGAGGTAAAATATTCTTTCGCTCATGATAGCAAATAATATATAGACATCAAAAATTGCCCTATCCTAAGAATAGCAGTTATCTTCAAAATATTTCCAATTGTCTTATACGGTCCCGAGCAATGCCGTGTGGCATTGCTATACATTATACACGTTTCACAAATTAAACATCAGCGACAGATTCTGCGTAAGATATTTTTTTGATTATAGACTTTATTGATAAAATTGTCTGTTCATGAATACATATTCTAGAAAACAAAATGTAATAGTTGACACAAATCACCCTTTATATTATTCAGCGTTATAAGAGAAAAATGTTGGGAAATCAATGTTCATTTATTGCTAAAACAGGAACAACAAGAACATATTATTATTATTATTATTATTATTATTATTATTATTATTATTATTATTATTATTTTTATTATTATTATTATGAAAACAATGTATAAAATGTGTTTATTTCAATCACATAAACTACTTCCAGTAAAATGAGATGATCTCCGATGTGTATAAAGATTGATACTCTACCATTTTTTTTTCTTGAGAAAATCAGTGTTATTTGTTCATATTTTTCACGCTTGTCATTATTTCACTTAGTATTAGAACAAACAACGAAACAAAATTCAAGACATTGTACCAATTATCCCGGATCGACAAGACAATTCCGCCGATTTGTTCACACAAAAAGTCGATGAACAACCCAGTAAATGTTATAAATCGATTAAGGTCACACCTGTAATTTTCCCACATTATTTTTTATAGACATGTTCGTTTGTTTCGAGGATCTAAACTAAGCTGATTCTTGGATGCGATATTATAAAAGTACGTGAGCACTCTAATGTATATAATCGACTACTATCTCATGTGATACGCTCTGTACAAAGTATAACATCGTGTCTACTTATCAGCAATGCACCGCATGTTGCAGTAATTCCAGTTATTTTAACATGTTTTGAACTGGACATTTTAGCCAAGTACGTCCAAGGATGGAATAGTGTTGCCATATCTGGGCAGGAGCTGCTAAAAACAGCCTATCCTGCCTTGGCAGAGTACAAAATAGACTTCTTGGCTTAGTGGGGGATGCTCTTTTCTCTACCCTGAAACCTCTCTCCCACAGAAGAGACGTTGCGAGCCTATCTTTGTTTTATCGTTATTTTCATGGCAGGTGTTTGTCTGAACTCCAATCTCTGGTCCCCCTCGCCAATCTTTCACGAAAAACACCCGTCTAGCTGAATCCACTTCATCAAATCTCCACACTAACGTAATGTACTTGCAATAACCCTTATCCCTGAGTGGCTTCCGGGCCTTGATAAGTTGTGATCACTGTGTAAAAAAAAGATATCAGTTAATTAATTCCAAAGATATTGATCGTATGGTTCTCCTCAAAAGCATCACATTGAAATCAATCTTTCCCAGTTTTTCTTACAGTCTTATGGATTTTTATGAACTATTAAAGTCAACAATGTTTGCTGCCTATCACATAAAGCATACACCCAAATAAAAAAAAAACATTGAGAAGTATCCAACTAATACTTAAAACTGTCCATTCAGGCATATATTGGCGCTGCTTGATAGAACTCCAGCTATAAATTGTTGGATGTACACTATTTCTGTACAATTATTTTTTACGAACATAGATAGGCTGTTAAATAAAATGATCTATTTTGGTTGCCATGCCGTAATATTTAAAAATTGGCAATCTTTTTTGATTAGAAAATAGATATAGATAATGATTTTTGGTAAGCCATCACATTAAATAGCGATTTTAGAGAGATACTCTAAAAGATTATCGTTCACCTTCAATCGTGATAGAAATAGGGTTAATATATTGAAAATACCTCCTAAAGCCCTAAAAATTGTAACAAAAGATTTCTCAACTATGTCGAAAGGTTTTAATGTACTTTTAAACATACTAAATGTGTACTTAATATGTCCCCAGAACATTCTTATTTCAAGATGGCGTCCAATATGGCCGCCGAAACTTTTGAACGATCATAACTATAACACAAATGTGATGATCTTGGTGTTTATTCCTGCATTTTATAATGTTGGCCTATTATGTGCCAAGATTTTGAGATTAGAAGCTGAAATTTCCATATATTTGATTAGATCTAACTGCATAACTATTTCACATCTTTATCTGTCTAAAATGTGATTCAACAATGAGTACTAGCAAAGTCAGTCAAGCCACGGCCACTGAAAGTAAGAAGAAGACCTGTTAGCTGAAAAATGCCTGTAGGCAATGTAGGCAAGATTTGTCAGACTGTCGGTACTATATGAGGGCCATTGTAAAAAGAGCAATAAAACATTTTTAAAAAGAAAAAGGAACACAGTTTGATTAATACTGAAATAATATAAAATATAAATATTATTTATGTAAAATTAAGTAATTTTAAAACAATATACAATTTAATGCTGTTAAAACCGAATTATAAATGTAGGAGACAAAGAATTAAAAAAACATATTAAACACCAACGATGAATATTTTTTAAAGTGAAAACCATCGATAAATAATTTTAAGAATGAAAACACACGATGAAATACAAAAAATGAAATCAAATAAATAATTTAAATACAAACAAGCAATAAAAGTTACTAGTGCAGAAATATTTTTTAAAAATTAATTTAGAGAAAAATCACATGGGTTGAATGTTATTTTTTTGGAACTTTAGAGATTATGTGCACTAATGTTCTCATCTTGCGTGTTTATTTCACAACGTATTATCAGCGAATCTTGATTTCTCTTTTATTACATCCTCAGGCCGAAACATAATTAAAGAAAAAATACATACCATAATGTAAACTATTGCTAAAATCTAAGAAAATGAGTAAACAAACATTTACAATAATAATAACAGTGTAGTATCTGTTCTGATGCTACATTTCATTTGTTCTGTCCTCGGTCAGTGGAGGAGAAATCCTTCATGACTGAGACAATTTGTTTCCTATCCAAAGTGCTCCTTTTTGGGGAGTTAGATTTTACCACATTAAAAACCGATATTGCATCTAACTGTGCCCTCGTGGGGAGGCAAGTAAATAAATTAAAAAAAAATATTATTGAAAAATATTTACATGTAAAAATTATTTGTTTATAATTTTAAAAACTAAAACAAAATTAAATTAAATTTTCAAGCTTCCTGATAGAAAATGAAGTTAAAAATATCAACATAATATTTGTTGTCTTAGCAAAAATAGTGTTGTTTCTTTAATTTATATTAACAATGTTACCAAACGTTATGAAAGTACTTGAATGCAGTTCTAATTAAATACACGTTTAATTATTAACAAATAACACTACTTACTTTACTATATTTGGTTGGAATAAAATTTCCCCTTCTAATGACACGTATCCTAATTGAGACTTGCTCCTTCTCTTTAGGAAAAGAAAATATATGTACTTTGGTGCCTTTTAGATAATTTCCCCGGTAATTTGGAGCAACGTAAGAATACACCATGTTAGACAACAAACTGAACACTAAACGAAACTGCTGCTTATAGCCTAGATCATATACCTACAAGTCGATCTGATAATGACGTCACGCTGTCATGTGCATCTTTACTCTCGGTAGCCACGGTCAAGCTCCTTGTCCAATCTGCAATAGTTTTATTGAGGATTCCAGTTACAACTGGATTGCAATTCAGTGGAAGGAGGAAAAGGAATAAATCATGCCAGTGAAAAGTTGGTATGGAAGTGCATAAAAGCTGTCACCAACAGTACATTATGTTAAAACCATTAAAAGCCATGTTGCAAATGAAAGTCATCTGTGCCAATAATAAAGAACCAGAAAAGGTTTTGATAAAGGGCTTCATATTCTGTTGATGTGCAATTGATTTTGACAAACAAAACTTTAGCTGGGTAAGCACGGACAAATTTGTGAAAAAATCAGTTGATAATGTAAATCACATTCTTATCACACTGGATGGCCAAGGAAGATTTCATGGAATTGGTTTTTTTGCCTCTGCCACCCCTGGAAAATAGACCAACCATATTATTCCAAGAAAACAGATCTCAGAACTGAAGAAGAAAAGAAAAATTTCCATCTTGGCGAACAGGTTTTCACGGTATGCTTCTACTGGAGTAGTCTTCGAGGACCTGCAAAGATTTCTTGACTGTGATAAGAGAATAGATATTCTGTGAGAAGTCTCCCTTAGCTTTAAAAAGACGACACCAAATTGGCAGGGAGTGATGCATATCTTGCATCAGAGGAACCATCACCCTGGGAAACTATCAGTCAAGCGCTTTTCAATGATCAATATGTGCTCTGAAGACAAATCATGCATTATGCCTACATGATATTTTGTTTGCAACCTGCCCACCATTTTAACTATTGACCAACCTTTGTATTGGAAGGCTGCGGAAATCATTATTTGATACACCAAAAGTAGCCACCTTATATAAATTTTTCTGATGTTGGAATGTTTATATGCACTCATGACTTTGTTGAGTGCAATAAGAACTCTCATGGAAGGAACCGACCACAAAAACATACTTGAGACTGTTTACGGAGAAAATCCGATGTGCACATGTTAATAGGAAAACTGTGCAGAGGGCTTCCCGGGGCCACCTTCTTGTTGACATAGCAAGCTTGTAATGGAAAGGTTCAAAGATGATCTTCAGATTAAGACATTGGTGTGTCAGGCAGAGGAATTGTACTCGTCCCTTCTTATAGGAAAGATGATATTTTTCTGAGATGTTTATAAAACCTGTTACAGTGACAAAAAAAAAGAAATCTTGACTTGTCAGATCTAAAAGACAAGCCAGCTGTGGCTGAATTATCAGCAGATTGTTGGCATAGCCAGAATGTTGATCAAAGTAGATCGTACTGGGATTAAGTTGATGCCTTTGCAGATAATGTCTAATTGACTAACCGTCTTTGCTGCACTTCAATTATCTGAAATCTGCTCAGTATGACATGCAGCAAATAAGCTACCTAGAGGAAAAGCACACATTTGTTTATCGAAAGTTCCTTGGCGGTTTTCATGTTGTTTGAAGGAGCAATCATTTCAAGCAAGGACTAAGTAGCGATCTTGTCAGAGAACAGCCATGGTAAGGTCTTTCAAAAAGCACTAGTGATCTAACCCACGGCAGTCGTATGACCAAGAAGATGCGTGATCTTTGGAGCTTATCTGCACCTGTAATATATGAGTACAACAGCGAAATGCTAGATTTTTCTGACCTACCATATGCTACAAGTCAACAACACAATGATTCAACTGAAGCTCGCATCAAAGGAAATGTGTCTGATCTTGAGAAAATTCAGACAAAGACTGCAGCCTGTTAACCTTTCACATCTGATACTGAAACATTGTCAACATTGTCAGTGGTTGAACCAGACGTGAATGCACATGCCGTTGAATAAGTTTGGAACATCATAATTAAAGATATGGTTGGAAAGTACACATTTTCTTACAAATTAAAGTGGTAAAAACAGAACCCACACCCTTGGAAATATCTCTGTTGTGAAGATTACTCCTAGTCGTACCATTGATCCTGCACTTCTGTTCCAGCGTTTCTGTATCAGGTCAAGATCAAAAAATCTTTCCCTTAAAGCTGTTATGACATCTGAGCTAAGCCCATATCCTCCTACCCTCTTAGAGACCAGACACATTCTTGGAAAAGCAAATAAACCTCCACTTTCTCAGGCAATTCCGGACCATAGTGTAACCTTTTCAGATAAGGCTATAATTAACTCTAAACCTAAAACTGATTGTTATGTGCTTGATAAAGGCTCTTTGCTCCATCGTTTTCCATGAAAGAATAGCGACTCATATCACACAATAGTTGAGCCTTATGCAGACTTCACTGTGAGAAATTCTTGAATTATTGACAAGCAATAATGGTGTTCGATGGATATTGTAAAGACCCTTCTATAAAAAAAACAGCACACATCTGATACGAAGAATAACCGGACTAATTAGTTTTACAGTAGAAATAGAGTTTCCTAGCAAAAAGGAAGGCATTTTATCTCGTGCCAAAAACAAGCGAGACATGATTGCTCTTAATAGCACAGAACTTACTAAAAGCCACTCAGTCACCATGTGTTGATACCGTTAAGCCAGTTGTTGAACTACCCCACCATTACATCACAACGTTATTTAATGAGGATACAGATTTGCTGATTTCTTCTTATTCATTATACCAAAACAAACAATGAAACCATTTACTTCAGTTTTGATGCAAGTAAACAGTCAAGAGAACACAAAGTATATAACATTCACTACTCTTTGTACATGTCTACTTAGGCTGAGATTCAACTTGAATTATTTTCAATCTTTCGGAAAGTAGTAAAATCTGATTCTGTCATGAAACCCTTCGCAAGTGCATTCACACTTCAAAACAAATCTCAAGAGGAGGTATCAAACCTAGGCAAAAATCTGATGGTTAATCCATCTGGATGCAGTACCATCACTGCACCATACACTTTTCAAGAAGAAAGTGGCAACTGCTGAAGCATCAGTCACTTTCGAAAGTGCCCCCCGACATCATCAGCAACAAGTTTCCATAGCCAACGTTTGTACTTCCAAATTATGGTTTGGATCGGAAAGACAAAGTGAAATGAACACAATTTTATGGGGATGGAAACTCGAGACTAATCAGTATGTTCCAGTTCTGACAGAAAACAATGCTGCACCTGACAAACTTTTCAAAATTATCTATTGGAACGGTTCAGAGGAATGCAGATTATCTCAATGCAGATGCTGACGTTATAGACTCCGTTGCACGTGTGTGTGACCCTTGTCAGACTTCAGTTAACTATACCTATCAGAATAACACTCGAGAGGTTGATACTGAGGAGGAGAATGAAACTTAAAATTGAAAATCTAAACATTGTTCTGCGCGAATGAAAGTGTTATTAAATAATGTAAGCAAGTACTTGAAATATAAGTTCCTGTTAAGTGTAAAAAGTATTTAATATAATTACAAGATTATGTAAACATGAGTACTTTCAAATAACAATCATCTAAAAATGCTCATTATTAGCTTGCTATCATTATATATCTAAGATTAAATCTTTTAACTATTGATTATTGTAAGTGTTTGTGTATTATGTGATAGTGAAAATCTGATGGTAAATAATCCAATTTCATAATGATTTAAAAACTCAATAGTATTTTTAGTTGTCTTACTGTGTTCTTCTCCCACACACCAAATAGATGAATTGACACCAAGATCATCAAATTTGAGTTGATATTTATAGAGTGATGATCGTCTAAAGGTGGCCATCTTGGACGTCATTTTGAAAAACACTTTCTAAGGGTCATACTTTGATAAGGTTTAATATGTTAAAAAGTACATTAAACCTACCAGAATGAGTTGAATTTTTTTTTTGGGGGGGGTGAGGTAAAACTGTATTTGCCTTGCCTATTTTGCTTCATTAATGGCAACATTATTGTAATTAATATAAGAATAATGTTTATTTCCTTTTGTTTTCTTAATGGTATACATTATTAGTGACATTGCATATTCCGTTTGTGTTATTATCATATTCTACTGTGTGTGTGCGTATTTGTGGCATAGTGAAACATCCTAACCCGACTTTAATTGAATAAATAAACACATGACCTATTGACTCATATATTTTTCAACTGTGTCATTTTTAATTACGTTTTTGGAAAATTTTGGTAAATAAATAATTTTGAAAAATGAACAATCTACGACAACATCTGTAATTTCCATCATTTAATGCTTTCATTATTTCGATGTCAAAAATAATTGTTGCAGTATATGTTTATTCATTAATTTAGAACCGGCAAACAAGCTAGAAATAATAATAAAAAAAACTAACACAGAAAACAATAAATGCTAATTAGGATACACCCTGTGCAAAAAGGCTAATTCCATCAAAATTTGCAAATATGTGCACAATATGCACGTGAAAAATTAATCAATTTTTTAATGATATGTACGTTTTCTTTTAATCGTGGTCTAAACACTTTTTAAATATTATTTATATGAGTCGCTATCCAAACATATGAGTATAAATCCTAATTTTTAATCTGAAATAAAATGGCAGCACCCCAACGACATTTGCGTTTTATTATTAGTTTCATACAAGAGTGATTATTATTATTATTATTATTATTATTATTATTATTATTATTATTGTTATTATTGTTATTATTACAATTACTATTATTATTACTACTATTATTATTGCAATAACTGTTATTATTATTATTATTATTACAAATACTATTATTATTACTATTATTACACTTCTTCTTCTTCTTCTTCTTCTTATTATTATTATTATTATTATTATTTACTACTTAATTATCCTCAACGTGTAGTATTTGGTGTCTAAATCAAGACCTATTCTACTATAAAATTCGTATTTATAGCAGCGACCCATCTCATATGCAAATTATATATTTAGACTACACGTTACCGTGGACTTAAAATATCATTTTATATCATATAAACCTGCTATAACTAGTGTTCATACAGTGTCAGATTAAACTACTTATCACTACACCACCAAATTAAAATAGACATCACTACGCAGGAAGACTAAACTAACCCTTGCCATACGGGCAAACAAACTAGTCATCACGACACGATTAAACTGCACTACGCAACACTATTAGGCCACACTAAACAAATTCTCTACACACAAGCCAGACAAAGATAGCCCTCGCTACACTGCCAGACTAAACTATTGCCCTCTAAATAAACTTTCCATCGATACAGGTCCAGATTATAACTAGTATTGAAATGACGGTCTAATAAGTTTGAGAAAGGCAACGAGCATAAAGTGTGATAGAATTAGAAGAATAATCCATGAAAATATGAAAAGTATTGGCTTAGATGTCAGAATAAATAGTAATTTAAAACACTTTAACTTCCCAGTCGTTATTTCTAATTTGGAAACGTACATTTATAAACAATTAATGACGAGAACGGTAACCCTATTTATGTCCATCAACAGTATAACTATCTACCAGCAATTATTAAACATATATCCAAATTAACTGAAACACATTAAGTACGAATTCCTATGATATAGTAAGGTTTAATAGATAATAAACATTCTATGATCGCCCAGGAATAGCGGATAAAAAAAACGTCGATATCAATTAGAAAAATAGCATTACAAATACGTCTAGACATCTTAGTAAAATACAATGTGGTTCATCTGTCCCTTTTACACTTAATGTAAAAATCAGAATTAGGACAAAAATCATAGATCTCATAGATAAATACTTCCAAGCAAGTAGTGTACAATATCTGATATTTAAGAAGATTAACTTATATTTATAATTGTACCGAACGAAATTCAAAATAAAACACACAATAACAAAATATTGAATGGAAATGGCATAACAGGAAAATAGCAATAACATACATGAAATTGGCAAATACCCTAATAAATGAATTTCTGATATTTCCAATTTGTATGCCAAGCAAAAATCTAAACTGAGTCATATCTAATTCTTTAAAAAATCTTCACAGGAAATAGGTCAATCACCTCCAAACAAGATTTGAGGGCATACTTTATGAATTATATTAAAACTTATGAAAAGAACACTAAACTATCGATATATTTCCGAAAAATAAATAAAACTCTTTACGTTGAATAAAAATCCTAATAAAAGCTAAATCCCGTACTTCATTAAAAAAACCAAAATTACTAAATTTAAAAACGAAGAGAAGTTATTAAATAGAAATAAAATTAGGCCATAATGTGTGAACATGTTAAGGAGCATGTTATGAAAAGCCAAATATAATCAATCCAATATAAAGCAGATGCATGTCCACAAATAACCATTTTCACTAACATAAATCACCTTATAATATATATATATATATATATATATATATATATATATGTGTGTGTGTGTGTGTGTGTGTGTGTGTGTGTGTGTGTGTGTGTGTGTGTGTTTTCCAGTACCGGCATTTCCTTTATAGCGGTTGCCTTGTCTAGGGCCGGGCGTCTGCCATTTTTATCAATGACATGTCCTCTGTACGTTATTAGCTTCCTGCCAACTCTCTTTGAACATCGACCGCCTTTTTGTAAAATTACGGTGTACGGTGTTGCCGTATATGGACGAGGGCTTTTAAGTCGTGACGAATATCTTTCGTTTTTCCTCTTTCATTCCGTACTGATCGGTATTTTTAAGGGTCAAATAATGTTAATGTGATTATTTTTTTTTAATTTCCAGGAATCCTTCAGTCGCAAGTGTTATGCTGGTCACTTTCTTAGGCGTGATACACATTTGCATCCGACGTCGTTAATGTTTTCAGAAGACTATTTTAGACGAGAGTATGTTTCTCGACGTCAATGTCGTCAGTGTTTGTGGGAACACTGTTTTAGGCCTGTGTATGTTTTTCGAATCCAATGTCGCTAGTGTTATGGCTCGGAAATCGCCATACAGCGTGTTGAACAGAACAACGGATAACAGTAAAATATATTCATGAAAACAACAGAAAGGTTACAAACAGAAAGTGTTGGTAATTCACCGAGCATGGGAGGGTGTCTCTGGAATTAGACCCCTTTCCGGGATCGCCATCAGTTACAGTTCATATGGACGATGGCTTTGTTTATTTGAACGGTGGTTCCCCACAACGATAACATAGATATGAACAAAACCACTGAAACAGATACATTTTTCAAGCAGTGATAGAAACTTAATAATATGTTAATCTTTGCAGGAGATGCAAACATCCATATAATGGTATATTTACCCAAGGAGTGAGCTAATACTAATCTGTTCCATGCACTCAACAACAAAATATAATAAATTTATTTATATATGTACGTATATGATTCACCGATATGAAAATTGACATGTATGGTTTATAATTATAAATGCATAACAGAGTTACCTGACTATATAGGCAGTTGTGTTCAGATATGTGTATACACATATGTCGATATAAGAAGGTATATTTTGTGTATGTGTGGATATCTCATTATCAATTTGAATTTATACTGAATGAATGAATGTGGTTTTGTGCGTTTTATATGTGTGCGGTTCGGCGGTGTATGCATATTTAACATAAGTTTGACCGGTGATATGAATGGTAACACTAAGCTGGCATGCCACTATTTAATACTTAGACTTTACGGTCAGATCAAATGAGCATGGAGGGCAATCGGTGTAAAGCCGCTTTGCCAAAAGGTTATAAGTAATAATAAAATAGTAAATCAAAAAACTTTTCAAATCTTTAACCGACCAACCTGCAGATACCCCCTCATTACTCCTTTTTCCCTAAATCTTCATATTCTTTTGTTTTATTTATATTAATTCGTTGTAGTTCCTCTACATTCTAAGTAAATTGGAAAAAAACTTTCCGTATAAAAGGAATAGGTCTTCAATTTGGTATTGAGAAGACCTTGTTGGTTATATGACGTAGACTATCTTAAATTTAGCACTACAAAAACATGAATGCATATATGTAGTCAATACTTTTGTATAGATAAAGATACTACACACACACACACACACACACACACACATATATATATATATATATATATATATTTATTCTTAACATCTGCAATATGCCTCACTGGATGCTTATGTTGTACACATTGTGTGATTGAAACAACAAACTGACCAAGTGTTTATTCGTATTATAATTGTGAATCTAATAAGATATATCCCTAGCGTCTTAGGCTGGACGTGAAACCAACACGTTATGATTTAAGTTTTGGTTTCAACTTAACTACAGATGACTAGACGACCCTAAAGTGGAAAGCCAACAACAGATAATAATAAGAGAGACATCAAAATGTAAAACTGAAATATAGCAAAAGATAGGAATTCAAAGTACATACATGATAGAATCCCCATTATTGGAGAAAAGAAAAACTGTTTAGGATTAGGTGTACTAAAATAGAGCTTATGTCAAACGATACTGTTGACGAGTTCTATCAAAAGTTTGAAATAAAGTTATGCAATACAGAGAATAACAGAACACAGATCGATATTCTCAAATAAGCGTGTTCGTCCTTTAACGTACCTCTTTATACACAGCCAATACGTTACAAGCAATAATCACGATGCTTGTGATAGAATGCTTTTATAACCACTGATAATTTTAGTAGAACTTATATAATAAACAAGCACGTTATGATCATGGTAAAAAAGGGCTTTGAAAGCAAACAATAACTTATAAATAACGAAATTACACAACGGATAAGTTTAATAGTCGTGTGTTTAAAAAGTCCTTTAGTAATCATTACATTATTTTGTCGTTTAGTTTTCAAATTAGCGATAGTTCTGACAAAACGGCGAAGAATGCTTTTTTTTAGATAGAGTTCCATTTACGCAACATTTGTTTCTGTCTTGTTTTTGACCTCGAAATATTATTTTATCTATTTACCTACAATGGTTTCAGACATGTCTGGAGATATTTACAGAGACAGATAAACAGAGTAAAAACATCTATTAAACACGAATTCCGCAGTATAAAGCTTACCCAGACGAAGCTCACCTACAAAATGCAAGAAAATAAACAGTAAAATTTCATAGTACTAAATAAATTAGGCTTAATATGTTACAACACAACGGAAAGCTAAAAAAAGAGATAGAATGTTGTTGAGTCATGTGCTCGATCTTCCGAATGCTGTCATTATCTTCTTAATCGTTTAACCTTTTTCATATATTTGATCTTTTTATTTAGGGGGCGCTTTCCCTTCTTTTCTGATTTTATTTTATTTTTATTTAGTTTTGGCTCTTCGCCAAAATGGAAGATATTCTCCATCAAATCTGGACAGGAACAAAAAGAAAAAAATGTAACCTAGCATTTAATGACATAATATGTCGATTGAAGACACGATCTAGACAACCATTAATTCAGCTACTAATGGAATATTCGGCAGTGTAAAAACGATGATAGCTTTTCACTGTCACTGATCTCTAAGCGAAGGTCAAGTGCCATTCTTTCGTTTTTGTTGGCTATCAACAACTCGGGTCAAATAAAAGAATCAATCGTTTTCTTTGAGACAAACCTTTCTGTGATTCTTTATTGCACAAAAGAATAAAAGTCATAACCCGTAAGAGAAAAAATCACAGTATCTCCATATTGATAAACTTACAGGAATATGAAATCTGTTCTCAAAAACAATAATGCCCATCGATGTCAGATGAGAAACTATTACGGCATTTGATATGGTATTGTATTAATCATCACTTGGATACAGTTGGCAGAGGGGTTTGATATTTAAAAATTGAGAATATAATATTTATAGTTCACTGAATAGGGCTAACCAAATTAATTGGAGATTCTGTTATTTTTCTAATTTAAAATTACAACAATTACAGATGTATTAGTAGACGTAAATAGTAGTTAATAACATAACATTTATCAGAAGTGGAATGTATAATTACTGATGTGTTTTACGATATGAACTGGATTTGAAGTACTCTAATATCACTGTTTAATTATCAACTAATATTTGCATCATTATTTTTAACACAGTTCCTAATAGATGTAATATATAGCTTAATTTAATTGTAGTCAAGAGGCTAAAGTTAAATGAAAATTTTCGTGAAAATTCAGATACTTTCAATTCTTTATCTCTTTTTATTACGTATTTGATAACATCAATAATTATTTCTTAAATGTCTACATTCTGTCAAGTAATTTAAACAGATTTAGAAAGCATTATATAAGCTAAAACTTCAGTTTGAAAATTTTAAAATTATAATTTGCATCAGTTTGATCCACAGTAATTAGAGAATTACTCATCAAGATTAAGCGAAGATCATCGGTGGTTAATATCTCTAAAGTACAACATAAAATTTAAAACATTTCTAGAATTAAATTTCTATAATGTATTTTATTTAAAATTAAATTTGAATAACGATAAAACACCTGAGATTGAGTACGACTTTAATCTTCTTAACAAGGCAAACTGAACTTATTTTATAGGTATGATGGTTGAGAATATTTCTCCCAATACACGTACACATAAACACGCAGATGCATATATATATATATATATATATATATATATATATATACAACCTTTGAGACTTTACACGACCGGTCTCCACAGTGGATTGAGAATTTCTTGAGGCGACTAACAGTCGTAAATCCCACGCCCACCATTCGATAAAATTTCTTTAAATAAAGAAACGGGAAAACTCATTTATTTTACGACCCTCAAATATGCGCTGACTTAGAATCACCTGTGACTCATCATTTGTGAATTCTTTCATCTCTAGCTGTGAGACCGTTGGATTACTGTATTGAAAAAAGAGTGGTAACGCTAAAGGTAAACAAGAGGTCAAATTTACACATTTGACGTGTAGTCAAAATGTCACCTTCATTTAGCTCTCTGGTTCTGAAAATCATCTGGAAGAAAACCTTCTATGCTACAACTACATACACTTCATGCTTTCAAAAGTAAAGAGGAACATTTGAAAGAGGAAACAAACGCATCGTTCCTTCAAGCAAAATACAATAAGTAAGTAATCATATTATTCTCAATTATATAAATTCAGATATTTGCATGCTCTTTTTTGCGCAACTTTCAAAAAATCATCCATACTCAATTTTGAAAATAATATTCTAAATTTAAGAATGTTGTTCCGAGGTGAATAAGAAACAAAAGTGACCAATTTCTGTTCTATATCAAAGTTTATTTTCCATAAATTAAAAAGAAAAACTGACCGTTTAAATTTTAAAAAGGTATTAAACCATGCCGATTTTTTAAGGAATCTAGTTCACTGCAGCTAACTGGTATTGTTTTTTTTTAAATATCGGAGATTTCAGACTACGGAAATCTCGTACCAGGATATTTCAGTCCACCATCGTGAATACCCGGAGATTTCGTAAAAGTGTTTTTCAACACCCACGGTTTAGGCTAGATATTAAATTTTTTGTATGTAATTTTACGACATAATTTGGGTATCGGAAGAATAGTTTGTGGATATTTTTATTAAGAATAAAGAAGAAAATAACTTTAATTGTATAATTTTTCGGCCAACCCATTTTTTTCAACACCTACGGTTTAGTCCTGCACGAGCAATGGCCTATTGGTTTGCCAAAAAGTATCGACATTTTAAAAAATTTCTCTTTGAAAATCAAAACGATATCCGACAAAAGGAATTTGAGACTGATTGGGAGAATGAATCCAATTTCAGCGATTCTTCATCGTCGTCGATTGAATAAATTTCACGATTTTACTCATTCATCCAAAGTTTTCGCTTCAGTTTTGTAAACAAACATTATTTATTTCAGGGACGATAGAAATGTATCAGGATATAAACAAATCTGGACATGAATTATAAAAATGTAAACGCATAAAAATATGAAGTCGGCTGATTATTAGTAACATGCTATGCATGATATAATATTTCGACTTCCTTTGTAAAAAATAAAAATATGGAATAAATGTATAAAAACCTTTATTGTTTCATCAACAAAGCTATTTAATTACTAGGTTAATCTCTATAAATTTCGCTGAAATGTCCAATGCTATATGATGCTAAATGTGCATTTTTATTACGATCTCGCTTCGAGTTTTGTTCAGTAATTATTGTAAGTAAATATTTATGATTCTTTTGAGCTGTTTGGATGATTGTGTGTTTCAGAATATTTTTCAATTAGAGACTTCATATTCAAATGTTTTAATGAAAAAAACTAATCTTTAATATTTGTTTTGCATTTTAAAATATATTTCTTTCAAGGGTGTGATTTTACATTATGTTATCTTTGTGTATAACGTTAGATATATTCGTTTTCTAACGGAACCAATAAACACAATCTTGAATTGGTTATATTTCAATTGTCATTTTGATACTACGCATCAGAATCAGAAGCCATGATTCTTATGTTTATGTAACAATAATATGAATGGTGCTATATAAACAAACTGGCGTTGTATTTTAACGTTCTGTTGACTATTTACTGAAATGTGTGTAGTAATAAAATAGTTGATTTGCAAGAGTTAAACAAATATTTTGTTGTTAGATTATACACACGGTAATTTCTTGAATTGTTCTAAAATTATTTACTATTATTGACTGAAACAAAGACATAAAGTAGGGCGAGTAAAAATATTTTGGTGCGTGTGTGTGCATTTGTGTGTTTATATATGTATATACATATTAAGTTCGTCTGGTCATAATTTTATGACACATTTTAAAAAAAAAATTCAAGATATGTAGAATACCTTATATCTGTGCAGCATACACACACATGCATGTATGTAAAAATAACATAGATATGTATATGCAGGTATGGCGAACAACGATGACTTTAAACAAAAATAATGGAAAATTAACAATTCAAGACATAAAAATCCGAAGAGAAACTTTCAAGGAGATTATCTATACTTCAATACTATAGTCCATATTTAAATAAGATAGTCTATATTTAAATAATATAGTCTATATTTAAATGAGATTGGCTATATTTAAATAAGATAATCTATATTTAAATAAGATTGCATATATTTAAATAATATAGTCTATATTTAAATAAGATTGGCTATATTTAAATAATATAGTTTATATTTAAATAAGATTGTCTATATTTAAATAATATTGCATATATTTAAATAAGATTGCATATATTTAAATAATATAGTCTATATTTAAATAATATAGTCTATATTTAAATAATATTGCCTATATTTAAATAATATAGTTTATATTTAAATAAGATTGTCTATATTTAAATAATATAGTCTATATAAAAATCATATAGTCTATATTAAAATAATATAGTCTTTATTTAAATAAGATAGTCTATCCCCCTTATTATTTTGCTTGACAATAGATCAACTCAGTAAAAGTGGGAATGTCTAAAACCTGAGCCAGGGCCGATAACTAGAACCAAATAAAAAAGTCAACCACCTGCTTTTCATGGATGACCTCAAGCTATATGCCAGTTCAGGTGCCGAATTAATGAGCAATTAGAAATTGTACGTACCTTCTCAAAAGATATCGCCATGAAATTCAGTCGGGATAAATGGGGCAACCGCTCTATCAGAACTGGAAGAAGATCTGCATAGAAAACATAGAGCTTAATGAGGATACCGAGATCAGAGACGTAGAAGAGCAGGAAAAATACAAATATCTTGGCATAGAGAAAACGATGCAATTCAGCATGGCAGAATGAGATAAAAAAAATAAGCAAAGAGTATATGCGTCGCATCAGAAAAATTTGCAAAACAGAACTTACAAACAAACATAAAATGAGCAATCAACCAACTAGATATGCCATTTTTGACGTATAGCTTTGGAATTGTTGACTGGCTACAGAATGAAATTGACAGGCTAGAAACTAAAACAAGAAAATGTTAATATTATACTGAGTAATATACAGAAACCAGTGTCTACAAGACATGGGGAACAGGGGGTATCGGTTTGTCAGAGATAAACCATAAATATCGAGTCACTATTGTAAGCACTGGGCAATATCTAATAAGCTCCCAGAATCCAAACCTTAAAATGGAATATGAACACTAGAGAGCCAGTAGAACTACTTCCACCACAAAACTGGACAAACATTTTGCAAGACTGTCTTACAAATGAGACAGAAACGGCCGCAACGGAAATCGCCCAAAAGATTTGTCAGATAAAGTTTTAAATAATATATGTCATTATTTAGTTCTGAGAAGGACGTTTGTCACGCTCCCCTACTTAAATTTGACATACTATTTTTGTCAATGTGTCCCCTTAAGTAAAGCATAAGTTTTGTCGTTCTGTCCCGCTATATTCTGAAACGGCCTATTTCTTATATTGAAATGCCATGTATAGTGATCATCATTTTGTAAAAACATATTTGTCTGTCCGTCAGAATTTATGAGAAATAGTATGTTTAAAAGTCTGTCACGTTTTTATTGTGAATAGAATTTGGTGGTCTGTAAAGTTCAAGATTGAGTCTGCAGAGTATTAGATCTGTCACGCGTTAGTTGAAATATATAAATCGGCAGATCGATTAAATGCATCTTAAAAACACTCGATTTTTTCTATTGCTTCTTTTGTTTGTTATTTTTTATTTTTATTCTCAAGACGAATAATTTTCTTTGTTTCGATTGCTTCAATCGATGAGAACATTAATGAAGAGAGGAGAAGAGCATCCGATAGGCATTAATGACTATTTAGCAATTAAATTATGTGTTGAATTAACAATTAAATGAGATCTAATACAAGCGAACAGCACGTGATTCCATTATGAAGAATTGTGTGCCGTTCCTAATTTGAGTTGAAACTGGCATAGAAATACATTAAGCATTCACTACGCAATGCACTCACAAGGGAACAACAATGAAAAAAGGTAATGGAAACTTTTCAGTTCGTAAAAATTGAAAATAAACGTTGATGAAAATGATATGTAAAATGATGAAAAATATTGAGTGTTCAAATAAGATCTTTTTTTCAAAACAATAAAAACAAGTTTCTTTTTTCAAACTGCTACTCTTTTGAATATTTTCCTGCCCCTCTTTCGTTGGATTTATTAACATGCAAACAAATGTAATATTAACATAAATCAAGCTGTCCAACTCACCATAAAGATGCCTCCTATAATCTTGATATCTAGCCCCAATATCCTAACACGTCTCAGTAGTATGTGCAAGTTTGTTTGTATATAAAAGAATTTGAAAAAGTCGACATAATATAGTTTGAACGACGTTTAAAGGTATATTTTGTAGATGCATCACAAAAACTAGTGACGAAATGCCGTCATTGCAGAATAGGAAAACTTCATATCGTTGTATCGTTATATATCGTTATATCGCTTTTGAGACCAGACTATTTAAGTCGCCTGCTTAGCAGATGCACTATAACACAAACAAGCTTATCAGATAGAGAAACAGTTATCTATTCAGCCTCAGTAAACTATTAAGCCTCACTCAATCAGAATATTTTACATGTATACCTTACGCATTCAAAGGAAAAGTAAGAATTATATAGTGAAAAACCAATAAAAGAAGTTTGTATAAAGTAACGATAATAAACATATGTCATTTTAATCAATGGATTCCAAATACCTCACATTTCAGGGAAAAATAACAAAAAGAAAAGAATCAATGATTTGGGATTAGAATCTATTCCATCTAATACTTGCCATTGGCAAGTTCTTCGACAATGAAGTAGTGTGTTTAGCTTCTTATACTAAGTGACGTAATACGTGTTTGGAATAATATCCATAAAAAGCCTATATATTTCGAAATATTTAAAAAGAATAATCCAGAAGTTCATATATTTAGCTCACTCTCGTACCGGTACCAGCACTAAATCGCGCCGCATGTAACAGTATATATATAGAGACTAAATTTATTCAACATAATGAATTAAACAGTAAGAGGTGAAAAAACTAGCTGCGACTTCTTACCTCGTTCAACATAGCTACGTCTAACTAAATTACGATTTAAATATATAAAAATAGAAATATGACGGCGGAAAACAGCAAACAAATCTGACAGAAACGGCATTAAGTTTTAAAAGATTTTATTTTTGTTTGCAACGCGAAAATCTCAAAGAATGTAATTGGTTTTTAAAATTTTCAAATGAAAAAAAAACAAGTGTTACTTGCTGAAAATGGAGGAAAAATCAATAAAAAATCTTCGAGGGACACACATACAAGTAGCCATTTCTCACGTAGCATTCAAAATATCTGCTGTGTAATAAGTCGTATGCTAAATTTTGGATGGGATGTATTGTATGTCGCAAGTGTCTAATCTTTGAGATATCCGCCTGATGTAGGGAGAACCACAGCTACATTTAAACGAATAAACAATAGTTATAATGTTTAAGAAATATATCTTATGTGAAAACAAAACGTTCAGTCTCGCAGCCTTCTCACACTGAACAGAAAATCGATTAGCCACAATGTTATGTTTCCATTTAAATTATTTTGTTATTACTAATTAAAAAAACTAGATATGCAAATCCCGTTTCTTGTCACGTCATTTTGCACGTGTTTCTTTTTCTTTAAAAGACTGAGTTCTTTCCCACTTGCTTTAGTAGCTGTGAATTTTGCTCAATAAAACCTTGGAAAGAGTTTTTGTTTTACGTCTTCATTTATGTACAACACTAAAATTTATTGAACACAATTTTATTTCCCCCATGGAGAAGATCATTCGTCTGGACAAATTTGACGTATCCTCGGCAGACCCCCCCCTAGGCTAGCAAGCTTTGGAGATTGTGGTATCGTAACTTTAATTACTATTAATCAACTATTGTTTCGTTAAATCCTGATGAGTTCGATGTTCTTTATTTAAACATCGGTCCCACCGTTGCTGACGTTATCGAGGGTTGTTTAGGATTTTAACACGCTGTCGAATTACTGAAAGATGTTTACGACAAATCTCCAAGCGTTATACATGCTAGACATCTGCTTTCCACGCGTCTGAAACAAGAAAAGGAGTCTGTCGACCAATATTTTCAGGTCTTGAATCGACTTGCCGCTGACTGTTACTTTAAACACATTACTGCTAATACTTACCGGGATGAATCTGTCCGTGATGCGTTTATACTTGGTCTCCGGTCATCGGTAATACGTGCTAGACTACTTGAAACTGATACGCTAACTCTCAAACAGACTACTCAATGTGCTAGCGCTTTAGAACAAGCTCACTTTCGTGATGAGTCATACGCTTCCCCGATTGGAGCAGACGCTGCTACTACTACTTCTATTTGAACTAGCAATGTGTCTACTGACCCTGTCGATGAGGTCACTGTTACTAAAATGCCTGATTCTATTGGTTCTCTACGGAGTGTGACTGTGTACATTTTTTGCTGCCTTTCCTGCTCATGGCGAATGTTACAACTGTGGAGGGAGACGTCACTTTAAGGATAATCACCGTCATTGTCCTGCCCGCGATAAGTTATGTTGAACCTGTGGTAAACTCGGTTATTTCTCTAAAGTTTTCTGTTCTACTATGCCAACACCTTCACGTTCTACTTTTGCTATTATGGTAGTCAATGCTAAAGGTGGTTATAGGTTCCCTCCTATTACTAAAATTGTTGAATTAAAAGAAAAAAAATTACTGCTCTCATAGACACTGGCAGTTCTGATAACTTTATCAGTGATCGTATTGTTAAAACAATGAAGTTGTGTACTTCAAAACGTAATTCTGTAATTTCCATGGCATCATCCGCCGTTTCCCTCAAACTATCGGAATATTTCACGGAGAAAATTTCCTTCAAGTATATAGAATTTGACTTTAGTGTTTCCTTATTCCGGTATTGATATTATACTCGGACTGCCTTTTTTAAAACTACATCAGGGTATTTCTTTTGGTGGACCTTATGATATTCTAAAATTCTGCGCCCTAATCAAGATCAGCTGAGCCTCTGTGAAATTGTTTGCAAACCTATTGCTACTAAATTCCGAAATTACCGTGGTGAGGATACTCGATTCATTGAAGTCTCAAACTGCTTGAGGATGATGTAATCGAAACAAGTTATTCACCGTGGCCTGCTTAGATTATTGTTTATTAGTCGCCAAATAAAAAGAAACGATTAGTAGTTATTTTTCTAGCAAACTAGTAGTCGTAAATTTAGTACAATTGACTTATCCAAAGCGTAACACCAGACCAAAATTTGTCCCTGAGATTGGCCCTACACGGCCTTTCAAGCTGGAAATCGTTTGTACCAATTCAAACAATTACCCATAGGTGTCACTAATGGGCTTTCTGCATTTCAACGGTTTATGAATTCTTTCATTTCTGACAACAAATTATCTGGCAGTTTTCATATATAGATGGTATTACTATTTGCAGTAAAGCTCAGGAGGAACATGATGCTAATTTGGATTTTGTAAAGCTGCTTCGACATATAACCTGGGATTAAACCGAGTAAAATCAAAGTTTTCACTTCATTCCATCAATTTGCTTAGGTACCAAATTTGTAACCGGATTATGCAACCATATCATGAGCGTTTGAAACCTCTTTTGCAAATGCCTCCACCTTCCAATTCAGATTTGTTAAATAGGTGTCTTGAAATGTTTAGTACTACGCGAAATGGATACCTAAGTATTCATACCATATTCGTCCACTGGTCGAAAATAAACAATTTCCCATGCCCCCATAGTTATCAATTACTTTGAAAACTTAAGAAAGACGTTGCCGAATCGTCTGTAAAAGTTATTGATGATGAATTACTATTTCTATTGAAACCGATGCCTCAGAAAAGGCTATAGGAGGCACGCTCTTAAAGACTGAGAGGCCTGTAGCGTTTTTTTCTCGATCGCTAAACCCATCTGAAATACGATTTCACATAGTCGAGAAAGAGGCTTATGCCATAGTCGAGTGCACCCGAAAATAGAGGGATCTCCTTGCTGGGAAGCACTTTACTATTGTAACAGACCAGCAACCCGTAAATTTTATGTTTAAACCTGCTAACAGTAGAAAAATTATACGGTGGAAAATGGAACTTCTCCCGTTATTATTCGACATAAAACACCGTCCCGAAGGTAAAATGTTGCCGATGCATTACCGAGAGTATGTGGTGCTATTGCTTCTTCTTTGGAGGAACTAATGTTGCAACACAATTCATTAATACAGCCTAGAGTACAGCGCTTTTGGCATTTTGTAAGGTCACGAAATATGCCATATTCAATTGATGAAGTCCGGCGTGTGACATCTGAATGTACGACTTGTGCCAAAATAAAACCCCAATTCTTCAATTCTACTAATAATACACTGATCCGTTCTACTGCTCCCTTCCAACGCGTCTCCATAGACTACAAAGGACTTGTCCTGGTATCTTCGGCGGGATATCATTACATAGTTACTGTCGTCGATGAATACAGTCGATTTCATTTTGCTTTCCCTTGTCGCGATTGTTCTTCGGAAACCGCAATCCAGTGTCTGACAAATAATTTCTCCATATTCGGACTCCTTTTATTTATCCATTCCGATCGAGAAACTTCGTTTATGTTGGAAGAATTAAAAAAAAAAATTGACGCGATGTGGAATTGGATCCACCAACACTACCGCATACAACCCAAGAGGCAACAGTCAATGCGAACGCTACAACGGCTCTTTTTGGAAGACTCTATTATTAGGTCTGGAATCTAGCCGATTACCCCTTAGCGCTTGGCAGGATGTTCTACAGGATGCTTTAAATGCTATTCGATCCCTCCTGTGCACTACTACAAATGCAACTCCTCACGAACGCGTGTTCAACTTTGAAAGGCGCTCTGCTACTGCTAGTGTTTTACTGTTTGTTTCTGTGATCCTGGGGAGGTATTATTAAAACAGTTTGGTAACAGGAACAAATATGACCCGATTGTCGAGGTAGTGCAACTCCTCGAAGCTAACCCTACACATGCAAGAATACGACATAATGATGGCCGGGCAGATGCAGTAGCGATAAGACATATAGCTCGCTTCTTACGCTCTGAGAGACCTAAAAATCCTGCTAAAAATATTCAACCCAACATTGCAAATGCAGACCCGACCCAGTTGATCGAAACAAGTACTGTTAGTACTACGCCTAATACAGGAAATGAATTTGACTCAAATAGTCAGAATCACGAGGAGCAACCTTCTCAGAGGACGACTGGTCCTCCGAATAGCGGACTACATCCATGCCGATCTAACAGAATTCGCAGACTAGTCCAGCGACTGGATTTATAAAACAAAAACAAAAAAACTATTTACAATCACGTTTACAAGTCAAGGAGCTTGTTATATTTTCATTTAAATTGTTTTGTTCTTACTGTTTAAAATATTTTCATTTAAATTGTTTTGTTCTTACTAATTAAAAAAAGGATATGCAAATTCATTTTCCTGCCACGTGATTTTGCACGTGTTCCTTTTTCTTTAAAAGACCGGGTTCTTTCTCTCTTGCTTTAATAGCTGTGAATTTTGTTCAATGAATCCTTGGAAAGAGATTTTGTTTTATGCCTTCATTTACTTACAACAGTCATATTAAGAGCATTTTGTTCAACAGTATTTTTATTCATAACATTATCTTTAGCAACAGTGTGCTCCGTAGGTAACTTAGGTTCGTTGTGTATTTCTTATCTACAACATCGTTTTAAATACTGACGTGAGAAATGATGTACCTACCATTAAAACTATCTTACGTGGAATATATACTCTAAAATATGGTTTCAATAGTGATATTACGTGAAAACTATTCGTCAGTCAATTCTGTATCCACAGCACATTTTAAATAGTATTTTCAGAAACAATGTGCCTACCGGTTTTACTTTGTTTCTTAGTTTAATCTTTATCCAGAACACAGTTTTTAATATGCATTTCAGAAACAATAATGTTGCCATTAAACTATTTAGAATATTTTATCCAAGAAAATCATTTCTGTCGGGGTATTGAAAGCAAAATTTTTTCAGTGATGTTTTACTCCACAACATGTTTCTAAATACAATATTTTCGCCAGTTAAACTTTGGTACGTTGTGTGTATCTATCGACAAAATTGTGTGAAAAAATGATTTACAACACAAAACGCTTGCAAGTTTAACTTTTATCGTAGTGTATGTTTTAGCCACATGATTGCTTTAATAATCATGTCAGAAATTAGGAACAAGCCACTAAAAATGTTGTACAATCTGTATTTTTCGTCCACTACACCTTTCTCAATACGGTTTTCAGACATAATGTGCTAACCATTTAAAGTTTTTATGTTGTTCATCTACAACACTGTTTTAATACTAATTTCAGAAGCAATAAAATCACCACTAAAACTTTGTTACGTTGTGTATTTTTTATATACTGCATCGTTTTATATAATGATTTTAAAAGTGTGTTTCTCAACTAAATTTTTCTACCTTGTATGACGATACCGTTTTCAATTCTTATTAAAGAAAAAACCTGCTAGCCACCGGATCTTTGTTACGTTGTATGTGCCCCTCTAATTTTGATTTTGTATCTAATGATCCAAGCTTTTATTGCTCTACATCATTATCGTATGACTTGTATCATGCAATCTTTTTGGATAGCAAAATACGCAAGTAACACCTAATCGATACTCATATATACACTCCGGTACATAGTTTTCTTTTTCTCATGTAAGCTGGGCACGCTAAGCAGAACTAACTTTTTCTGATAGCAATAAGGTTAATGAACGTCGTTTTAACCCACCCGATTCTAGTTCTAGTTTCGCTCGCCCGCTATATCAGCTTTCGAAGATTAATCGTGACTAATAGCTCAAATTACTGTCTCTGCATCCCATTAGTCGTTGTCATCTATTTATATCCAATATGGGGGTTCTTCATCGAACATTTACGAGATTATGGTGACCCACAATTAGGAAAAAAATCACGATGAACATGGTTCATCTATAATATAATTCTAGTTTATGTCATTTTCATACTGCCACATGAAAATTACCTTGTATGACGATACCGTTTTACGGTAACACTTAATCGATACTCATATATCTCCTCTCATTAAATTGGTTCTCTTGAAGTAACATGTAGCTGTCTATTATATATATATACAGAACTGTCTCTCTCTTTATATATACCTGTGTATGTCTCCAATACGCTATCTCTTTCAACATGAACATCTTAAGACATATGAACCCACAACACATGAACTCTAATCTCCTCGTAAGGATGTCTCTAATTTCTCACTAAAGACTCTCACATATATGAACAACAACAACAACAACAAATAACATCAGTCCTCTTCGAATAACAATTACATAACATATATTAATATTTGGTGCCCTTCTAGAAATACAACCGAGTATATAACAATACAGAGCAATTTGATAGCCTAAGCATGTAGTTGTTTATTATTTAAAGTAAACAAATCAGTTTTAACCCAAGTAATTTGGAAGCAATTCAAAGCCATTTTATTGTCTCATGTACTGAAACAGATTTATTTCGGTAAGCTATTTATTTTCAATGATTTTATAAGGAAAGGTATATTCAATACTAGACTACCCGTGACCTGTTGGGTCAGTATGTTATATTAGTTATAGAATTAATGTATGAGCGTGACACTTGTAAAGAAAATAGGTGTTTGTGACATAATAGGAACATTTCCATGAAAGTATATTAAAATGAAAAAAGAATAAAGATTAATTTCTATGAGTCGTTCTGTTTATAATTGATTATTTTTGAAAAAACAAACTTACAACCATTGAATTATAAGTCGTTGCCATACTTATAGGTAAATATGCACTGAACAGATAACATAATACTTAAAGTTAAAATCAAATTTTGATATATTTTAAATTTAAATGCAAAAAAAGAACAATGCTGAAAACGTACACAATAAAACAATGCATTTTATTGTCGCGTTGATTATTTATTTGTAACGCAATTAAAAAAAAACATGTTTTCGGGGGTATTTATTTATGTTGGCAGTGTAGAAAAAAAGGTATGTATGTTTTTTAAGAATGGTGTATTAAAAATGGAGAATAAATTTTTAAAAAAGAGGAAGGCGGTAGGTAAATCGACGTTGTAAAATTTTCTTATGGTTGTCAACGGGTTAAAGTAGATTTATTTGTAAGAAAATTGCATTAAAATAACTTAAACGTAATATGGAAATGAACGATGTATAAAAGCAGAAAGTATTAACAATTGTTTATTTGGATAATTTAAACGCAAAAAATGGGAAGCTGAAAATCTACACAGTAAAACAATACATTTTATTGAATCGTTGATTATTTAGTAAAATATATATCGTATATATGAAAGAGGTCGATGATTATGCGTATTATTTGTAATCACGTTTTGTGTTTGCTTCCCATATCTTGACTTTTTTATTCAATAAATTGAAGATATTCGCCTTTCTAAGGACGTCCGTTTGTTTGAAAGAAACCGGTCCAGTGATTTGTGTTTATTTGTTTACGCTGTTATAAGTTATTGTTTATGTACGTATGCGCAACTGGAAGGCGTAAACAGCATGTTGGGCTACACCACCCATTACAAGGTCATTTTAGTTTAATAATTATATAGATTACTGCAATAAAATTACATTCACATTCATAAAAAAACTGACTAAATTAATACATGATTAATGAAACGATGCTGTTAGAATTCTATTTGAATTTTATAACCATATTAGAAAATAACAAATATAATGATTTTGGCAAAACTGTTAAGCAGTTTACAAAAAATGTGCAAGTAAAACATTTATATAACATTTAATAAGGAATAATAATATTGATAAGCGGATACATTTATTTACAAATTAAAATTAGTCAAGCTAAAAAAGAACAAACAATCTAGTTTAAGGTATGAAATATTTTATATATTTTAAATATTTTATAAATGATTACACAAAACATTTTTCAGACATCATGCATTTTTATTGAAGATCCGTCGATAAGCATGAATAGCATTTCCATGCGTTCATGCATATTATTTCCCTAACAACCGTATAGCTAACTAAGCCATATTTTTCAAGAGATTTATCTTTTAATTCTTTCTGTCATGTTTAAAGGAAAAAAGGCGATCTTCATAATCGTCGATGCATTCCCATTTCTGTTTTGCACATAACTAAATTAAAAATCCTTGCGTCTAAAATGTTAGAAATATATGTTGCAGCCGAGGTATGGCAAGAGCGGCCTTTGCTTTTAAAGCAAGCCATGGCCGATTGTCACTTGGTTGAAAATAGTTTAATTAGATTTCATTAAAAAATCGGATAGATACAAGAGAGACACATAGAAAGTGGGCAGCATCCAAATTAAATATGATGATGAGGATTAAACAGGTATTGCGTTCATCAAGATGAAAAGGCCATTATTGATATCCACTTTCGTATACGCACACGCAAGAGTTCGTAAGGAAATGAAGTTGCACGAAAAGTAACAAAACAATCAGAAGCAATTCATTACAATTTTAAACAACGAATTACTCCATCAAAATAACAATTTTCAATCAAGGCATGCTTTATAATACCCCTATGCACTGCTAGCAGGATTATACTCAGATAGTAAACCTTGCTATATTATGGATCGCGTTTGTGGTTTTTGCAGTATAAAACAAATTACCTTACCAACAATGAAGTGTATACGAGTCGAAGTTAACCTCATTAATAATTCCGGGACACAGGGCCCGACTTAACACGATCAGGCCTTCTTCTGTCTTGATGAATTAGCGTCAAGCTCAGATATAGGAGCGTCTTCTCATAGATTGCACTTTTTACTGAAGTTTTATTATCAATTAATTGAAAAATATGGCGGCAATTTTTTACACTACTGGGTATCTCAAGGAAAGAACTATTTTTACCAACTTTCTGCAACATCATAAAATTCACACGTTTATCACCTTTTTTTAGTATGTGACAACGTATAAATCAACACATAGAATACTTCTGTAAAAAGTGTCGTTTTTTAAGTAGTATAGTACGTTTTTGTATTTGTTTTTCGACCTTCGTCATTGCCTCTCAGTTCTCATAGCTGAACGACCTTAAAAACGTACACACTCGCAAAACATCACATTTGCCGGTTAGCGACAATATATGCCCAGCATATATCACACAGTACACTGGGTTAGATTATATTAAAGAACGTACGTTTACCAACAGTAAAAGTATTTTGGTGCTCATGCAAAGAAGTTACTGTATTTTTTAAATCGTATTTTTATTTTATCAAATTCAACTTTTACTACATCATTTTAATTGCTACGCAATTGTACAGGCTAGTTAAAACATACTTGCATTGCTATGTTTTGAATGAGTTTCTAAAAAATATTTGTATTAGTTCTACACAACAACTTTTGGCCTTAAAGAGAGACAGATAAAGAAATTACATTAGGTCAAAAGGTATTTAAATATAGACACAACAGCAGATGAGCAATTAATCCGTTCATTAATAATGTACGCAATTAATCTGTTCACAAATAATGTCTTTTTCAAGGCATTGACAGAAGAATATTTTTTTTTTAAATCGAATTTTTAAGTTGGTATTTATTTCAATGAGAGGAAGAAATGTTCAACTGAAACATGTTCTATTACTTTCTAAAACGTATGCATATTCTGCATAGCAAACATGAGCACTTTTTTTATAAATGCATACATAACCACACACACACACTCGTACGCGCACGCACACACACACACATATATATATATATATATCGTGTTGAAAAAAACAGTTCTTGAGGTTTTTAACTTTAAAGTTCAGATGAGTACCTCTCGGCTCAAACAAAAATGCCAGTAATATAAGAACCTTGCGTTCTGGTGAGGAAGAGGTCATAGAAGGTGTTTGTTTATATCACTTAGGCTTTTGAAGCATTTACAACGATGAAATTAGTCAAGATACCTGAAAAAGTAATAACTTGAAGGTGGCGCGTCTGAAGAGTACGGAGGATAGGTCAGAGTTTTGTATCTCAATTCGTTCGACTTCTGAAGTAGCCGGTTTAGCAGCGTGCGGTCGTGCATTGTCGTGAAAGAAGAAACATAAAAAGCAATACCCACTCATGCAGCAACTCAGACTAGAAAATACGTATTTTAATCCAGTGACTGGAAACACATAATGCATGATGCAATTATCATACGTGATGTTGCTAAGTTCATACAAAATGTTGTTTCCAGTACAGCAAATTTCCCCGACGGCATTTCAATCAAACTGCTAAAAAAAGCTTAACTCGGATCTATCCCTCATATTTACAAAGCTGTTTAAACGTTACCTTAAAGAGAAATATATCCCAACACTAAAAAATCCATCAGTCTGCCTCGTATTAAAAGATTCCAGAAATCGGTATTCTTTACACAATATCTCTGTCAGTTTCCAATCTACCGACTCGAAATTTGATATACCGGGTATTGAGATTTGGGAAATCATTTGTTACTGGTTTTCGATCAGAAATCTGGCTGTTAAGAGGTCAAAATTGAAAGATTTGACCTTTGAGAACTCTTCCGCCAATTTTGGGTCTAACCACTTGCAATTTTAGATAGAGGTTCCTTTGACATGGATCTAACTTAATAACTTGATTGGAGCCCAAACAATAAATGTTAAAGGGCTCTAATAGGGGTCAAATTAAAAAGAATTAACCGCTGCAGTCTCTACCAAATTACTTATTTGAAATTTTACATAAAAGGGTATTCAGAGATAGGGCAACCCTTTTAATCGGTTTGGATTGAAAATTTGAGCTACCAATATATAAATGTATGTTTGCATGTCTGCCTAAAATTTTCAACAGAGGCGACGGGATTTTACAAGATCAGTATCGATTTTAAGCTCGATCTTTCAGACGACACATATCGAAAAATTGGCTAAAAGCATTAATATCTTCATCTTCACCTAGGCACTTTTCTACAGGGAGGGCGCTTTTTTCGCCGATATTGTCGAAAGTCATAATCTCTTTTAGATTGTTTAGCCTTAATTTAAAATTACGTCACCTTGGGGTTAGCTGTGGTCGTAACAGCAGAGACGTCACGTTTTTCCCATTCTTTTCCTCCTTCGCGGTACGGGTTTGACCATTCCTTCCTACTACCACTTCTTTTTGCTCAACATACATCTTCAAACACCTGGGCAACGCGGGGCGGAAATGCTAGTATATATATATATATATATATATATATATATATATATATATATATATATATATATTGTAACTTTGTTTTAATACAAATAATATTATTAGCAAAATTAGGATTTTCCAGACATTTTGGGATATGTCCTGAGTCAAGTTAGAATAGTAACAAGTAAGCAGACATGTAGCCAATACTGGTTTTATGAATAAAATATATTCAAGAACGTACATTCTCTCTAACAATAAGACTCTAAAACTAAAAAGGGGCATTTTATAGCATTTATAAGATAAGACTATTTTCACCACTTAATCTTCTATTTGGCGAGTAACAGTATATTTACGCAGTATTGACCTCCAAAATCAAAGAAAACATTCACAGTTTACTCAAAATCATCAATCTTCACTTTTCAAATATATTATTACAATTTTCTCGTAAAAATACACTTGGTTTAATTTCCTAATACATAAGTTTATATGAACAATCTGCGACGATAATATAAATCATTGTTTGTCGATCGAAAGCATTTGAATCATTGAACTGTCTGGTGGTCAATCTAGAAACGACAGTCGCTTTTAACCGACATTCCATAAACTATCAGATCTCATCGCTTGCCAAAATGTCCCCCTTTTAATAGCTTCTCTTAAATCAAAATCCATCATTAATAAATTGGCAGATGATGATTTCACCCGAGCCTTAGGCGGTTAACTTACTAGGAATTTCAAGCAGGTCAAAATGTCAGAAGTCATTTACTGTCACAAACCTCCATCTTTTGTCAGTAACATTCGCACATATAGTTTTTGAGGTAAAGTGCAAAGCATACATTTTATCTGTTGAAAAAGAGTGGTGATTCATAAAGTTGCAACGTTGTTTCACTTAAAAAGATTTAATAAGTAAGATTTTCTATCGCTGTTCATTTCGAAATAGCATTTTTCTTCCTACGCTCTGTCTATCGCCCGGCTTTCATACTCCTTCTTTGTCTATTAGCCAGGCGTAGAGGTGCTATCACAGGAACTCAACAGAATCATCCAGTGGTTGACCTTGTCTCCTGACGAAGGCAACGAACGCCGCTTTCCCCGTTCCCGCCACATCCCATCCCCTGAACTGGACACTGTGGATGTGCTTCAGTACCATCTATGTCAGTACGGTTGGACTGGGCTGACTTTTGTCTAATGGTTTGAGGGTACAGGATTTACAATTCCTGGCTGCTGTTTCCTACTAATAGTACAGGAGCCTAACTTTTTGCTAGCTCTTAGAGCGGCTGCTCCATCAATAGGAAAATATTGAGATGTTTGTAGTACCATATCGCGCATAGAAAGGGGCCCTGCACGTATCCTAGGTGGGCTTTCCTGAGGCCATAATCCTGTAAGTGAGGAGACAGCTGATAGTCTACTTGTATTGTATGCATGATATTCTGCAAAACCACTTGTACAGCCCCCCACTCCCCCTAACTGAACATTTTAAATTAAATTAAATGAAATGACAGTTCTAGCAAAAATTACGTTTGAACCAGGACCTTACTCAATGAAAGCCGACCTGCCTCCTCCCTTGAGGCTTACATTTACGAACATCCGCGGACATAGAACTTACTTAGATGATGTTTAATCATTTCCACTGGTAAACACCCCGGATATTTTAGCATTAAGTAAAACTAACCTACACTCCTCCATTCCCTCTAACAACTTTAACATGCCTGGTTACCTCCCACTCTGCCGTAAGGACTCAGACAGAAATATGTACGGGCTTGGAGTCTATATTCGAAACACCCTCCTCCTGACTAGAGAAACAAAACTTGAATCACACGACCAGGCCTTTATGTGCATCATGATATTAACTACTTGTATTTTCTCTACCGCTCACCCTAAACCTAAAACTGCACCCTAATAAACAATGTCTCTGACAACATAGATATAGCACTCTCCCTCGATACTAGCGCACAAGTACATGTATTTGGTGACTTTAATATCGACCACATGTCTTGGATTCTCTACTTACACTGACGTAGCTTATAGCACAATACATAGCTTTTCTATATCTCATTCACTGTCACAGACGATTACATTTCCGACACGTTTCCCAGACCAACAAGATAAGCATGCCTCACTTCGAGACTTATTTCTGACCACAGTTTCCGATGATTGTATAACGACTGCGCACAGCCCAATCGGGAATGCTAATCACGCTGTGATGATAGTAGAAATCGCCCTTCCTGACACAAAATTGAAGACCCACTACTCAAAACAACGAGGTATTAAAATAATTCTGATTGGAAAGCCATCAGGGATCTCATCAGAAATGCCCCATGGGGAAATATCTTTTCTCTTCCAGCTGAACAGTGTGAAAATGAGACCACTAGATGGTTCAAACTGCAATTGAAACACATATTTCCACACGGAAATTCTAACAGCAAGCCCCACTCTCCCCAATGGTTTACTTCTTCTTGTGCAGCTGCCATTGCTCAAAGGCAGCATGCATACCGCAGATTCGACCGATATAAGTCCAGTTCACACAGACAGAAGTATATAGAAGCTAGAAGTTATTGTAAGAGAGAAATAGCGACTGCTAATACTAAATACACTGGAACCATCAGAAAACGCATCGAATCACAAAAATTAGGAACCCGTGATTTTTTGGAAAATCTACAACAGTGAAGTAAATAATGAGCAGTTAACGATTGCCGCACTATCTACCAATCGTGAGGTTTTTTGAACGGCAACCGAGAGCGCTAACCTACTTGCCAGTCGGTTTTCCTCTAACTCCACATTAGACCCGGTACACTACTCCCTCCCTGACTTTCTTTTGCGGACAGACGCCCCACTAAATGATTTGACAATCACCCCCTCTCAGAAACATGGTTTCATCAAAAGCATAGACATATCAAAAGCATAGACATATCAAAAGCATGTGAACCGAATCTCATCCTGACTGTGCTATTAAAATAATACTCCGATCAGGTTGCTCCAGTTCTCTCCAAACTTTTCAATAAATGCCTAAAGGAATCTTGCTTTCCTGACTGCTGGAAAACCACTTCTGTTATACCAATTTTCAAGAATTCTAGCGAAAAAACTGACCCATTAAATTATCGCCCCATTGACTTTTTCCCGCTTTTCGCCAAAATATTTTAGTCCTTAATTAATCAAAGTCTAGTCTACTAACTTACAGCTGCTAAAATTCTGACCGACAAATAATATGGATTTAGGCAAGCACGTTCCACAGCAGATATTTTAACTGTAATCTCTGAACGTATATACCATTCACTAGACAAAATAGGGGAGGGTAGAGCGGTAGCCCTTTATATATCTAAGGCTGTTGACAAAGTGTGGCACGATGGTCTTCTAAGGGAAATTAGATCATATGGTATCATTGAAAGACTACATAATGTAATTAAATCCTTCTTAACTAAGAGAAAATTCAGGTTGTCCTCGGCGGTCGTACATATAAACAATACGATATAAAGGCGGGAGTGCCTCAGGAGTCTATACTAGGACCTTTATTATTCCTGATATTCATAAATGTACCTGATGAAATTGTTTCGCAGATGAGTATATTTGCTGATGACACTAATCACTATAATAGGCACGAGGGTAAAACAAATGAACACATATCCAAGGAAATGACAGAAACACTAGAGGATGACCTTAAATCTGTGGTAGAATGTAAACAAAAATGGATGGTCACATTCAATGCCGCCAAGACTAAACTTGTTTCCTTCAATAATTACAAGAAACTTCTCTATCACTAATAGCAATGACCAAGAACACATTATCCGGAAGTACTTCCTTTAAAGTCCTCGGCCTTACGTTTACATGGAACATGAACATGAATAGATACATTGAGAACATTGCCAAGGCTGCTGCGAGGAAGGTGGGCTCTCTCTACCGTGCTAGAAAACTACTTACGCCTGAAAGTATCTTGTACCTCTATAAGGCACCATTCGCCCATGTAGTGAGTACTGTTGTCACATTTGGACTGGTGCATCTACTACTTGTCTCTCACTCCTGGACATGGTTCAAAAGAGTGTCGCCAACCTGATAGATCCTGAACTGTTATCTAGGCTTCAGCCTCTGTCCCATCGACGAAATGTTGCATCCCTCTGCCTGTTCTACAAGTACTTTAATAGGTAATGCTCTGACGAACTACAAGCACTTGTACACGCTCGATGGAATACCCTCAGACAAACCCGATAAACATCTAAATCCCACCCCTTCACAGTAGAGATCTCTAGGGGTAAGAATGTTTTCTACTCCAATAGTTTCTTCCCCAGAACTGCTAGACTTTGGAACTCCCTTCCGGGATTCTGTTTCCCAACTGTACTAACATGTAGAAGTTCAAATGCAATGTGAACAGACATCTTGATGCCTACCTCCCTTCATAATATCCCTGCAGCTTATGCCCCCGATAGTAGCCCCTACTTCCAAGTGGCACTGTGCCTTATTTGGGGTGAAAATTGAATTAAAAAAAGTATATATTTTTAGATGCGCCTCGAATTTTCATACGATTCTCATTTGAATGGTGCGTTTGCGTATGGCACTTAATATTTTGAGATTATTGAGATGAAAGATGATTTGTAAATATTTCGAAGTATTCGCATTCCTGTTCTCATTTTGGCCGTTATTTTTCCAGCGTGTCGGCCGGTATAATCCCTAACTTCCTTTTTTGCACAGTTTTAACTTCTTTGTTTGATAATCAATAATATAGTTTAGAGTTCTGAAATACATGCTGAAATTTTCTACAAAGAGCCGTGGCACAACACAAAACTTGCTGAGTAACAACACCTTCAATATTTACGACATGCGATACTAAGTATACAATTGTGAAATACAGTAAGCGATCGTGAGTAAATGCAAGCTGGAACCGTGATTAAATAAAGAGCTCCGTTTTAAATTTGGGAGTTCGCAAAAATTGTAAAGTCCGGCATCACCTTTCTGAAAAAGAGCGTGGATATGCGTCAGTAATATCTATATAAATAAAATGAACTCATTTTTCCCCTCCGACTTCGACCTTTATAGGACTGCACCTGCTTACATTTGGTGCAGCCGTATCGTTCACAAACTGAATCACGACATCTGCCGTATGTTATAGGCTTATTACATATCCAGAACCTCGCTGCTCGGAGTTTCCTATATTCTGTCTGGTGAGAGTCGACTGTAAAAATCGGTTATATTTAATGGAGGTATTAAAGTAAACTCTCTCTACAAAATTCATCCTTCCACCGCCACTCACTTACACCGTTCCTGGCCGTTCACAGGAGACATTTAAAACCGACCACCGGTTAGAATTTATCTAAAAACTGGACTGGACTTACGCTGAAACGAAGCACGCTTACTTTGCCATAGGTTAGCATAAAACATAAACACAAATTATAAAGCATTTATTTTATTAAAATTAGTTTAAAACAGAACACAATCCGTTACCTGGAATTGAATTCACAATTACATTACTTCGATTTCGTTATAACCCGCGTGTGAAAAACTGCATTGACAACTTCCGTTTGGATCTTTCCTTTCCTTCTTTTTCTCTTTCTTTCTTTCTTTCTTTCTTACCTTACGTTGTCTTTTTCGCTTTTTGGGTGATGGTGGTGGGGTTTCTTCCCTATGTTTCTCTTTCTTTCCATAAACATAAACACAAACTAAACGCTATACGTTAGCTTGAATTGTATAACCGAAACGAAACGATACGGAACGGAACGAAACGAAACAACCTGATATTCCAGGTTTTAATTACACTCTATCACTCTACGACTCTTACTTGTGTTTCCAACTCTATTTGTGCCACGTTCCTTTACTTTTTCACCGTACCACTTACCAGACAACATTCAGGTAAATAGACTTATATATGCGGCGATATTCACGTACATGTAGTTCCTTTTTTGTTCTTTTTCCTTGGGCCCGGTTTACGTTACTACACGTTAGCCAAGGATCGGGCGATCGCTGTCAGACGATAATACGACTTCTTTTTTTTTTGATTTTTTACTTTTATATTATGCTATCTTTCCACTAATTTCGGAATTAATATTCAGGGGACGGGTGACTTATTACATCAGTGGTTATTTATTTATTTATTACTTTTTATGCAATTTCTTACTTTTTTTCCATTGGTGGAAGTTAAGTTAAACCATTGATACAAAGCCTATCTGAATGTCAGCAGACGACATTCGAATGGGAAGAAACATGAAATACACATACTTACATTTTTCAGCGTACGATTCTTGGGTTTATTCAATGTTCTTGCATTTTTATTCTTTCCGGTTCACTTCTTATTTCGTTCTTTCTTTACTTCCTTTTTTTGTGGGGGGGGGACATCTACCAATGATTTTAACACACATTTTCCATTGCGTCATGTACGAAATTTTACTTTGTTGTTTTTTCCGAACGCCAATATGTTTTGTACTAACTAGGTGTTTTTTTACAATGTCTTAGCACTTCGCCACTTAACTAGCAGTGTCAGAAATTTCGTGAAAATAGTGAATAATTACACCCCATCTTTCCAAGCTTTTTTTTTTTTTCGAGGAGTCTTATAAGCCTTATAACTCCTCGAAAAAAAAAAAGTGTTTTTTTTTTTAAAGGTTTTAAACTTCGGACTTTACAGGAAAATTTCTAAAAAAGCGATTTTTTGGGGGTTTTAAATTTGAATATATTATTGATTGACCTTTTCTCTTCAATTTGTGATATATAACACTCCCCGACATAAATTAATTATTTACTTTTTAATAGACATTTCAAAATGGGTGACACTGGGGGGGGGCGTGAATTTAAACAAAAACGTTTGTCTAAAATATTATATTCGGTTTATTGAATAAAATTTCACATTGACCCTGAAAATATCGTAAAAATACAATCATTCGAAAAATTTTGATAGATTTTTAAAGTTTAAAAATTGAAAAATATTGAGTTCGGAACATTCATTACTGTTTAAAAAAAATTCTATTACTTTTAAAACAACTGTAATAGTTTATTTTGGAAGTATAATCCATAAAGAATATAAATAACCCACTTTTAACAGAGAAATTACGAGATTTTTATATTTTATTCGCAGTTTCGTGTTAGGGGTGTCAAAAATTCCTACAAAAATTCTGATACTGCTAGCACTTATCTTTACTAATTAACTCGGAAATAGACCCAGAAAACTTTATTTTTCACGTGTACAAATACTTTTTCCCCTTTGCCCCATTAAGTTTACTCCTTACTCTTTCGAATACAATAGAAAACTCATAGGAAACCTACAAAAAATTTAGGATAAATCGGCTTGCACAACTAAGTCCCTCATTTTTGCCCGCCCAGTTTGTCACAGTTTACATATTTGGGTCCTTCTGTTTGCCGGGGGGCGATTATAACTTCCCCAAAACCGGGGTATTGGAAACATCCACAGCAATGTTTTTTTTTTTTTCACAAAAATTGACCACTACAAGAACTATGATTATTTCCACTTTTTGTCCGTAATAAATAACAAATAAATATACATCATTACCCGTTTATTTCGTTTGCAAAATACAGTCCGATGTTTGCATTTACATAAACTTTACTCTCCTCATATATTATCTACATCGATTCATAATGTGGTAGACTCATACATTTCGTTCATTAATGGAAACGTTGAATTTATTTCTTTCGTCGGTAGAAGAGGGGGGCAATAAAAACATAAACTTAATTCTATCAGTTTCTTCTTTTTCAGTTGAAAAGGCAATCAAACATCAAAAGTCAAAAATCAAGACCATAGAGCTCATTAGTTGAGTATATAACAATTTTTCACTTTTTACACATTACAATCTTTTATAAAATATGCCACCAAAAAAGACTTCCCTTAGTCGTAATACAACAGCAACCAGAAAAAGAAGTCGACAATGGGAACATTATGAACAGTCTCAGGAAGACACTTCTGGTACTTACTTGAACGAAAATGCAAATTAGGACTATGGGTCACATCAAGTTACTTTTGACCCAGACTTATATGAGGTGGACCAGTCACAACCTACGGATATAAACACATATGTGGAACTTAGGGTTGCGCAAAACAGACAGGCTATATTAGAAGCAATGCAGAGACACACATTACGCACAACTGCTCCTAAATCATCTTTCTGGTTGCACGAAGGACGTACATATGAGGCTACACGTACTTATCAATTACGCTCAGATGTTCAAATTGGCACATTGAGTAATGGGACACCTTGCAGACAATGCAAAGCAAAGAAATGGAATCGGGAATCACCAGGTATCTGTTGTTCTGGTGGAAAAGTTATTCTTCCAGATTTAGGTATACATCCTGAACCATTACGCTCACTTATTGATAACAATTCAATTAACTCAACACATTTCTTGAACAACATCCGGAGTTACAATAACTGCTTCAGTATGACAAGCTTCGGTGCTGAACAAATACGTGAAGGAGCCTACATGCCCACATTTAAAGTTTGTGGGCAGATTTCTCATAGACTTGGTTCTTTGCTTCCCCTTGATACTGGAAATCCACAGTATCTTCAAATATATTTCATGGATGATGATCAGCAAGAAGCTACGACAAGATGTAATTATGCTCCCAAAACAAAGTTCGACATTGTTCTTGATTTGCAAAATATGCTTCACCGAGAAAATAACTTTATCAAAAACTTCAAGATGGCTATGGAGCATGCTCCATGTGATGATTTCAAAGTAGTTATACATGCTGATAAAACTCCAAGACAAGAACATAAACGTTGTTTCAATGTTCCAGATGCACCTGAGGTTGCTGTTGTAATAGTCGGTCAAGAATTTCATCAGCGAGATATCATCTTGCATTGCAGAAACCATCAACTACAGCGTATTGCTGTAACACATTGGGCATATGATGCTTTACAGTACCCAATCATTCATTGGACAGGTCAAGAAGGTTATAATTTCTTTGTATGGCAGACAAATCCTCAAAATAAAGATTTAGTAATAGGAAAAAAAAATATCAGCTAATGCTTTCTACGCATTCTGAATTATGGTCCGTGACGACAGTTTTAATATTCTGATTAAATGTAGGAACCTATTCCAACAATACATAGTTGACATGTATGCTAAAATAGAGCATGAGAGGCTTATCTACATTAAAACTCATCAGAGGGAGCTAAGAGTTGCTGATTACATTCACTTAAGAGATTCTGTAAATATTGACGGCAACATTGAAAATGTGGGCCGTTTGACCATACTACCAGCAACGTTTACTGGGGGACCACAATATATGCATGAACGCACACAAGATGCATTGGTCTATGTGAGAAAACATGGAACTGCTGATTTATTTATAACTTTTACCTGCAATCCCAAATGGCCAGAGATTGTGAATGAACTCCTTCCATATCAACAACCACATGATCGGCATGACCTCATAGCAAGAGTTTTTCATCTAAGGCTACGTGTCCTTATGGATTTACTTACAAAAGGAAACATTTTCGGAGTGGTTGTAGCATATATGTACACTGTTGAGTGGCAGAAAAGAGGATTGCCACATGCTCATTGTCTGGTTTGGCTTCAGCAAAAATTGAGATCCTCTGACATAGACTCTGTTATCAGTGCAGAAATTCCTGATCCTGTAACAGATCCAGTTTTACATGATATCATTAGACACAACATGATTCATGGACCATGTGGAACATTAAACCGCTCTGCACCATGTCTCAAAGAAGGAAAATGCTTTAAGAGATATCCAAAGAAATTTTTAAATGAAACTCGGTCAGATCAAAATGGTTACCCATTATATCGACGATTGCCTACTGATGCTGGAGGCTTTGAAACAACAGTTACCCTCCCTGGGAATGCAACGTTTCATGTAGACAACCGATGGGTTGTACCATACAATAAACCCCTTTGTAAGATTTTTAATGCACATATCAATGTCGAATATTGTAATAGTGTAAAATCAATTAAGTACATTTGTAAATATGTAAATAAATGCAGTGATCAAGCTGTCTTCACATTGGAAAATAATGCTCATGATGAAGTTAAGAGATATGAAACCGGCCGTTATATTTCCACTAATGAAGCCATTTGGAGAATACTTAACTTCCACATACATGCGCATCATCCCACAGTTATTCACCTCGCAGTGCATCTAGAAAATGGACAGCGGGTTTACTTCACTGAAAATAACGCAGCTGATAGAGTTGCACATCCACCTCCAACTACTTTAACAGCGTTTTTCAATTTGTGTAAAACAGACGCTTTCGCACGTACACTTCTGTATGCTGAAATTCCCGCTTATTATACATGGGACACTCATAATAAAATATTCAAGCGACGCTTACAGGGTAGGTCAGTTCAAGGCTACCCGTGTGTTAAAAAAACTGAAGTTTTAGGCAGGGTATACACCGTGCATCCAAATCATTTTGAATGCTTCTGTTTGAGAGTGCTTCTACATCATGTTAGAGGTCCACAGAACTTTAATGATCTAAAAAATATTAATGGTCAAATTATGAATACATTCAGAGATGCATGTGCTGCACATGGACTGCTTGATGATGATAACCACTGGGATGCTACATTACAGGAAGCATCTACATCTGCCTTGGCACAGAATTTGAGACATTTGTTTGCTATCATGTTAACTACCTGTGCAGTATCTTATCCAACACGACTTTGGCATACACCCAAAGAAGCATTAAGTGAAGATTTCCTTAGGGAACGCAATCAACATCCTGGGGCTGGTATAACTTTTACAGACAAAATCTTCAATACTGCTCTGGTTCATATTGAAGATATTACATATAAGATGAATGGTAAAACACTGACAGATTTGGGTCTTACCTCACCTGATAGATCTAATACACATCCTATTGTTACTACTTGGACACGTGAAATTAGCTATCAACCACATGAGCAAGCATCAATTGTTCGGGACGGTATTGCAAAACTAAATAGTGAGCAAATTCATGTTTTTCGAACTATAGTTAATACTGTTGAAGATCAGCAAGGTGGTCTTATATTCCTTGATGCACCAGGAGGAGCAGAAAATACATTTGTTACCAAGTTAATTCTTGCAAAAGTAAGGTCAGAAGGAAAAATAGCTGGAGCTGTGGCATCATCAGGTATTGCAGCAACCCTTCTTCCTGGTGGTAGAACAGCTCACTCCACATTCAAATTGCCATTATCATTAATAAAAGATTCTATTCCAATTTGCCATATAGAACGAGGATCAGATTCAGCTAAAATTTTACAGAATTGTTCCTTGATCATATGGGATGAATGTACAATGGCACATAAAAAAGCATTTGAAGCTCTAGATAAAACATTGCGTGATTTCAAGTCACGTGATGTTGTCATGGGTGGCATCACACTTTTATTATCTGGTGACTTCCGACAAACGCTTCCTATTGTTCCACGTGGAAGTCCTGCTGATGAGCTCGATGCTTGCATTAAATTGTCATATTTGTGGAAGTACATCAAGACTGTAACTTTATCTACAAACATGCGTGCCCATCTTAATAGTGACCCATTGGCTGATAAATTTGCTTCCATACTTCTACAAATTGGAGATGGCAAAATTCCAACAGACAAACATGGTAAGATTGCAATTACTTCAAGTATTGGATCAATTGTTTCCTCACTCGCAGAACTTTGTAACAAAGTTTACCCAAATATAGTTGCAAATTATACTAATCCTCAATGGCTAACAGAAAGAGCAATTTTAGCTCACAAAAATGATATGGTACACATCATCAATGACCAACTGCTTGATGAAATTCCAGGTGAGGAACAAATTTACACTTCTCTAGATTCTACTGTAGATAATGACCATGCTGTACAGTACCCTACAGAATTTTTAAATTCCTTGCAATTACCTGGTATGCCACCACACAAATTAAAACTGAAATCTGGATGTCCAATTGTGTTACTCAGAAACCTTGATGCTCCACGACTATGCAATGGAACAAGATTATGTGTAACACGAATGCAACCTCGTGTGATTGAAGCAGTCATATTGACTGGTGTAGCTACAGGCGAATTGACATTTCTTCCTAGAATACCAATTATTCCATCAGATTCAACAATTCCATTTAAAAGGCTTCAGTTCCCAATAAAATTATGTTTTGCCATGACAATAAATAAGTCGCAAGGACAAACCTTGGCAGTGGTTGGTCTGAACTTAGCTTCTTCTTGCTTTAGTCACGGACAGTTTTATGTAGGATGTTCACGGGTAGGTTCCCCACACAATCTATATATATTAGCACCAGAGGGTAGAACATCAAACATTGTGTATCCTAGAGCTTTATACAAATAGGAAAGCCAATTCTCCCTTCTATTATTTATAGTTATTTTTTGCTGTGAATTATCAGCATGGCAGTCTCATAAGTATTGTCCACACTCCACCCATATTCCTGTCAGGTCAATGTTTTAAAACTCTGATAGGAAATTCTTATGGGAAGTTTCTAATCTTTTTCATTATAGAATGTGTACCTTTTTCTATTAAAATGTAATTTAATACAACCGTTCACTTCTTTCATGTTAAGTTACTTAAAATCACTAAACTCAGTTGCAGTGCTCCGTGGCAGAGTGGTTAGCATGCCGGACAATTCACATTATATTTTCACATTCGCGCTGACCTACCGTAGTCTTTTTTTTTTTTCATAAACACCTAAAATGGATTTTCTTGGTGGCCGAGTTGCATGTTTTTTTGTTTTTTTTTCACACTTAATTTTCCAACTTCGCCCCAATACTCCAGGTTTGATCCTTCCTACTTACCTAACATCACTTTTTATTTATTAAACAATCCCCACCCCGGAAACAAACACCCGGGCAACGATTTTTTTATTCTTTTGTTTTGATTTACTCAAAACCGCACACACCTCGAAACATCCGAGCAACGCCGGGTACCCCTGCTAGTTAATAATATTGTTGAAACTGCCCCCACCCGAAATTTAAGTTTGATATATATTTTTCGCATAAATCTGGCATACGTCATTTTACTTAAAATCACTTAGCTTCTTGTAGCAATATACCTATGATTGGAATGATTTCACCTCTCTGTTAATTTTAAATTTGGAATAATATTGCTATCTCTCTATCACATTATGTTTCAAATTACACATTTAATTAAATCAAGATATGTTGTTGAGCTGACATGCTTTAGTTTGCCAAACACTAGAAGGGGCTATGAATATAACCAATTATTGTGTTTAATATGCTCTTATAATTTATGGAGCAATGTTGACAATATTCAGTGGCGCAGTTGCGCCTAACTCATCAATCCGTGTGCTTTCGTCGCTTCGTTTTATGTTGAGTTTATATTAGACGAATATTAAACTCTTATTATACTTCAGAAAGGATCCACAATAACTTATAATTTACATGGAATTTATTATTGTTAACGTTGTTAATATTTAATAAATAAGAGAACTAACGCTATACCTTTTTTAGTTCTCCGCGTAAGGTTATTCAATAATCGCCATTCTATGAAATTAAACATAAACCTGATTAGATGGGTCATATAGAGTAAATTATTTTAATAATCTTGTATTTGTTTAGGAATCTGATTTTTCTATTATCCACAGATATGGTGAATCTAGTTTTATTTGATTTAAATAGTGTTACATTCGTATTCCCATCTTAATAACTGATTCAATAGACACGCTGCTAAGCATTATTTTCGCGATACATATCAATCAGGCGAAATATTACAAAATTCTTTCGTAAAGTTTCTCGAAAAAGTTTGATATTTAATATACAAAGTAATCAAAATGGTTTGTCCGTTTGTCCTTACAAACGGACAAACCATTCACGGTAACTTATATGTAGTCTTTGAAATAATCGCATGCATATTCATCCAACACTTTCTGCAAACGTGTCTCTCTTTGTATAATTAACTTGCATTAAAACGGTGGAGTGTAACCCAAACGAGTTAACGAGAGTTCGGTGCAATTCTGCTTCATTATTGATCCTATTATCCATGTATTGGAAGAAGTGGTAACTGAATGGTGCAATCAGGTGAATAAGGTGGACGCGGCAAAGTATCCTATCCAAAATGCTATATGGTATCCCTGATTTCTCACAGGATATGCGGCTAGACATGTTATGGAGAAAAATGTACACCTTTATGAATCAATGTCACTGGTTACCCCTGGCAAAGTTCAGTAGACACGTTTTAATACCTATGAGTATAGATGTCAAGTGAGCGCTCGATCTGTTGCTAAGTTTCATCTAACAACTTGGCGACATGTAAACCAAACACAAAGTATAATTTTTGATAGGTTCATAGGTGTTTTTTTTGGTATCATCATAGCATACTAGTGCAACAAACAGTGCCTGAAACGCTCGGAGTTTTGTACAAATCCTAATGTCAACCACTAATAATCACTTGATCGAATAAGATTGCGGTATAGTAGCGAGAAAGCAAACAACTCTTAACGAGATGTTAAGACTTTCCCAGTCACAGTTGTCCGGTTTATAACTGATAGTAAAGCACGTGGCGTGTATTTCCTATAACATCTGCTATTCTTTATTTCGGCTTTTCGTAATTTGAAAACAATTGCTACACTCATTTCGTATGTATTTCAAGTTTATTCAATAGCTAATTAAAAACAGACATACATATTGTGGATATCTATTAGTTATTTAAGCAGAGTGTTTAGGCCTCTTTATTCCTTGGGGAACAAAGAGCAGCAACGACGCTTCTCTAACAGACCCGGTTCTGGTTGGTTTTCTTGAGTTTGGCCCATGTCATTCCGACAGCCCTGGTCCAGCCTCAATGCTTCTTGTGCATGTCTTTCTCGGGCGACCAATTTTACGTTTGCCTTGCGGGTTCCATTTCAGGGCCTACAAATGTTGGATGCAGACTTTCGCAAAGTGTGGCCAATCCAGTTTCATTTTCGCTTTTTGATCTCTATCTCCATTGGGTTTGGTTGGTTCTGTCCCACAGTTTTTCATTGAAGATAGTATCTTGCCATATGATGTTTAGGATGTTTCTGTGGCATCCGTTGGTGAATGCCATGAGTTTATGGGTGTTGGTCTTTGTCATCCTCTACGTGTCTGAGCCACAGAGTAGAGCCGACTTCACATTAATGTTGAACACTCGGATTTAATTCCGGTATGAGAGGGATGTTTATCTCCAGATTGGTCTTAAGATGCTGAAGACGTGTCTGGCATTGCTTAACCGGCGCTTGATGTCCTCATCTGTTCTACTATCCGTGCTGACAACACTACCCAGCTACCCAAAATTATCAACCTCTCTAATGTTCTCTTGATGTAGTTGCACTGGATCTTGCCTTCTGTTATTTACCCTCATGACCTCTCTTCCTGATGTTGATCTTGAGTTCAGTTTTTCCAGCTTATTCTACCACACGACATAACTTCTCTTGCGCATCTTGAAACCTGTGTGAAAGGAGGCTGATATCATCTGCATAGTCCAGATCCTCCAGCTGTTTTGTGAAATTCCACTAGATACCCGTCTTCTGCACCGTCGTGGAGGTTTCATGACCGAGTAGACCACCACCAGAAATATTATCGATAAGAGCAGGCAAGATTAACGGACGCCGGTTTGTATGGTGAAAGATTTTGTCAGCTTCCCGTTGTGGATCACTTGGCAGGCGCCATCCTCGTACATCGATTTTATGATGGTGAAAACTTTGGAAGAAAGCCACAGTGATGCAACAGTCTCCAGATGACCTCTCAATCGACGATGTCAAATGCCTTCTGGAAGTCGACAAAGACAAGAATCGGAATGCCATCGCAATAGCAGCGAAAGATGGGCAGAGAATCTCAAGGAGACGTTCAGAAAACGGAGAGGAAATTCAAAGTTCTAGAAGTTCAAAAGTAAAACTATTAAAGTAAAACACTTTTCGGTATCTAGTGATCTCAATAGTGAAGGGGTGGGGTTGTGTTTGTTGGCTGTTTAGTTGGGACTATGTATGTTGACCTTGCCAAATGCTACGAGTTTTTCATAATTACATGTGCTTTTATAATAATTTTTTTTTTTATAAAATAAAAATTTCATAAAACATCTAATTCGGTAGTTATGGTATACTTACAGTTTCCGAGCAAAGTTGTCAACGAAAACTACATTACAGATGGCACTTCAAATTTCACGGATCTGCAGAGTGTTTTTTAAAACATTCGTTGTACAAGATGTACTGGCCTATGGAGTTCATTTAAATTTGTGATTTCTAGAACAATAAGATGTTACTACTGATAACTGTCACAATAGAGAGAAAAAGCAGTATTACTGTACTAAACTGATTTTAAGGTTAATGACTCTGTTGTTATCATGGATACAGTCATCGTCTGTATAATCTCCAAGAAATATTTCATTTCTAATATGTACAAAACATTCATTACTATAAGCAAAGTTATTAAATGGATTAGGTTAAAACGGGAACATTCTCGATATGGAATCTGAACGTTAATAGTAAAGCTAGGTGATAATAAATTATAATAAAAGAAATAAAAAATACAAGTTATGTTGTAATAAAAGAAAAAAATCCATTTTAATTTAAACAGAAACATATGTTTTTTTTATTTTAGAATGGTCTCTTGGTTTAAATTAGGGTTTACGGTATCCTAAAACACAGGTTATTATATATATATATATATATATATATATATATATATATACATATATATATACAAATATATATATATATATAGTTAATTATTAATTAACTATATATATATATATATATATATATATATATATATATATAGTTAATTAAAGCGTATGGTATGGAAAGTGTAGAAAAAATTGTGAAACGTGACTGACCCAGCAAAATTTCCTTAAGTTTCGATACTGGTCACGACATTATAATCAATTGTTATGTTTCGAACATTTTTCTATATATACTTGTCTTTATTAATTTCTCGATAACGCTGAGGCTAATCAACTAGTACGAACTTCTATTTAGAAACAACATGACTTTTTATAAACTTGGTCCATCAGATGGTAAGAATATTACTTACCTGTTTGAAATACTATTTTACTCAATAATTTCTTAGGTTGAATGGAATAGATTTTTCTTGTTTCAAACTATTGTCTATAAGCTGTACAGGTGACAATAAAACACACCTGTTCTTCATCTGAACAAACATAAAAATTAGGTTAGTAAAAAAAAAACGGTGACAATAAAAGTCATGGGGAAAATGAAAAAATACATAATTTGCCAGCGAAAGAAACTTGTCGCATAACAAATGAATTGTTTTTCAGAAATGAAATCACTTGTAAAAGACAGAAACACTTTTTTAATATGAAACAAAAATCCAATCATTCAGAACATAAAAAAACTACTCAAGTAGCTAAACATATGTTTTAATTCTATGTGTATTCTAACATTTCGATATTTCTATCTACTAGATTTTCCTAATTATATCGCACAATTGTATATTTCCTAAGTATATCACATATTTTATATTTTCATAAGAATATCACATATTTTATATTTTCATAGGAATATCGCACTATTGTACATTTTCCTAAGTATATCACATATTGCACATTTTCGTAAGTATATCACACTATTGTACATTTTCGTAAGTATATCACACAATTGTACTTTTTCATAAGTATATCATATATTGTGTATTTTCATAATTATATCACATATTGTGTATTTTCATAAGTATATCACATATTGTGTATTTTCATAAGTATATCACATATTGTGTATTTTCATAAGTATATCACATATTTTATATTTTCATAAGAATATCACATATTTTATATTTTCATAGGAATATCGCACTATTGTACATTTTCATAAGTATATCACATATTGCACATTTTCGTAAGTATATCACACTATTGTACTTTTTCATAAGTATATCACACAATTGTACTTTTTCATAAGTATATCACATATTGTGTATTTTCATAAGTATATCACATATTGTGTATTTTCATAAGACTATCACACTATTGTACATTTTCATAAGTATATCACATATTGTACATTTTCATAAGTATATCACATATTGTATTTTTTCATAAGTATATCACATATTGTACATTTTCATAAGTATATCACAATATTGCATGTTTTTTCATAAGTATATCACACTATTGCATGCTTCCCTAAGTATATCACAATATTGTATATTTTCTTAAGTGTATCACTATATTGTATACTAGCATTTCAGCCAGGAGTTGCCCGTCTGTTAAGCCAAAAAAGTGGTAGTTGGAAGGCAGGCTCGAACCCGTCCCGGAGAAAAGGAAAAGAACGGGGAAAAAAGCCTGACGTCTTCCAAACCGGAAGTTACTTATGTTACCATTAAGGCTAGACAATCGAAAGGAGAAGATGACTTTCAAAAGTAGCGGCTAAAAGAGACCTCCATGTAGAAAAGTGTCCGGTTGAAGGTGAAGATATTAATGATTTTAGCCAATTTTTCGATATTTGTCGTCTGAAGGGTTGAGCTTCAACACGATACTGATCTTGTAATAATCCATTACCTCTGTCGAAAATGTTAGGCAGACATGCAAACGTACATACATACATACAGTTATGTATTGGTACTTAAAAATTTTCGACCCAAACCGATTAAAAAGCTTGCCCTGTTTCTGAATACCCTTTATGTAAAATTTCAAAAGTAATAAATTTTCTTAGTAATAATTTTATTTTTAACTTTGATCCCTATTATGACCCCTTAACATTTAATGTTTTGGGCTCAAATCAGGTTATTAAGTTAGGTCCATGTCCAAGCAACCTATATCAATAATTTCAAGTGTTTATACCAAAAATTGTTGGAGGAGTTTGGTAGAGTTCTCAAAGGTCAAATCGTTGAACTTTTACCCATTTACTGCCAAATTTCTGGCCGAAAACCGATCACAAAGATTTTCCAAAATCTCAATACCCTGTATATCATATTTCGAGTCTGTAGACTAAAAATTGACAGAGTTATTGCGTAGGGAAATGTACACAAACACACAGAGACAGACACACAGACACACAGAAACGTTCACTTTTATAGATATATAGACTAGCATTTCAACCCGGCGTTGCCGGGGTGTTTGAAGGTGTATGTTTAGGAAAAGAAAAACAGTCAATTTTTTTTAAATTTGGATTCCTATCATGACCCCTTGATCTTTATTGTTTTGCGCTCAAATAAAGTTATTAAGTTAGACACACGTCCAAGCAACCTATATATAAAATTTCAAGACCCAAAATTCTCGGAGAATTTGGTAGAGATTTCAAAGGTCAAATCGCTGAACATTGACCCCTTATCAGCTAAATTTCTGCCCGAACCCCTATCACAAAGGTTTTCCCAAACCTCAGTACTTATATAAGTATATCACACTATTGTATATTTTAATAAGTATATCACAATATTGCATATTTGCATAAGTACATCGCACTAATGTATATTTTCGTAAATATATCGCACATTGTATATTTTCATAAGAATATTACACTATTGTATATTTTCATAAGTACATCACACAATTGTATATTTTCCTAAGTATTGTGCATTTTCATGAGTATATGGAAATATTGTGTATTTTCATAAGTATATCACACTATTGTATATTTTAATAAGAATATCGGATCTTGTATATTTTCAGAAGGTTATCGCACTATTGTATATTTTACTAAATATATCAAACTATTGTATATTTTCAAACGTATATCGCACTATTCTATAGTCTAATAAGTAGATCACATATTGTATATTTTTATAAGTATATCGCATATTGCATATTCAAGAGCATATCGCAATATTGTATATCTTAATACGTATATCGCAATATTGTATATTTTCAAAGGTATATCAGTTTATTGTATATTTTAATAAGTATATCACACTATTGTATGCTTTCACATGTATATAATTTTATTGTATATTTTAATAAGTATATCACATTATTGTACATTTTCCTGAGTATATCGCATATTGTATATTTTCATAAAAATATCACACTATTGTATATATTCATTAAACATCACACTCCTGTGTGTTTTCATAAGTATATCACACTATTGTATATTTTTGTAAATATATCGCACTGTTGTATATTTTCATGAGTATATCACACTATTACATATTTTTATAAATATATCGCACTGTTGTATATTTTCATGAGTATATTGTATATTTTCACACGTATATCACACCAATGTATATTTTTATAAGTATATCGCACTATCGTATATTTTCATAATTATGTAACACTATTGTATATATTCATAAGTATATCGCATTGTTGTATAGTTTCATAAGTATATCACACTATTGTATATGTTCATCAGTATATCACACTATTGTATATGTTCATCAGTATATTGCACTATTGTATATTTTCATAAGTATATATCACTATTTTATATTTTCACAAGTATATCGCACTATTGTATATTTTCAGAAGGTTATCGCAGTATTGTATATTTTACTTGATATATCACACTATTGTATATTTTCATAAGTATATTGCACTATTGTATATTTTCATGAGTATATCACACTATTGTATATTTTCATCAGTATATCACACTATTGTATATGTTCATCAGTATATTGCACTATTGTATATTTTCATAAGTATATCTCACTATTTTATATTTTCACAAGTATATCGCACTATTGTATATTTTCAGAAGGTTATCGCAATATTGTATATTTTACTTGATATATCACACTTTTGTATATTTTCATAAGTATATCACACTATTGTATATTTTAATCAGTATATTGCACTATTGTATATTTTCATAAGTATATCTCACTATTTTATAATTTCACAAGTATATCACACTATTGTGTATTTTAATGAGTATACAGCACTATTGTATATTTTCACAAGTATATCGCACTATTGTATATTTTCAGAAGGTTATCGCAGTATTGTATATTTTACTTGATATATCACACTTTTGTATATTTTCATAAGTATATCACACTATTGTATATTTTCATAAGTATATTGCACTATTGTATATTTTCATAAGTATATCTCACTATTTTATATTTTCACAAGTATATCACACTATTGTGTATTTTAATGAGTATACAGCACTATTGTATATTTTCACAAGTGTATCGCACTATTGTATATTTTAATCAGTATATTGCACTATTGTATATTTTCATAAGTATATCTCACTATTGTATATTTTCACAAGTATATCGCACTATTGTATATTTTCAGAAGGTTATCGCAGTATTGTATATTTTACTTGATATATCACACTATTGTATATTTTCATAAGTATATCACACTATTGTATATTTTCATCAGTATATCACACTATTGTATATTTTCATAAGTATATTGCACTATTGTATATTTTCATCAGTATATCACACTATTGTATATGTTCATCAGTATATTGCACTATTGTATATTTTCATAAGTATATCTCACTATTTTATATTTTCACAAGTATATCGCACTATTGTATATTTTCAGAAGGTTATCGCAGTATTGTATATTTTACTTGATATATCACACTTTTGTATATTTTCATAAGTATATCACACTATTGTATATTTTCATAAGTATATTGCACTATTGTATATTTTCATAAGTATATCTCACTATTTTATATTTTCACAAGTATATCACACTATTGTGTATTTTAATGAGTATACAGCACTATTGTATATTTTCATAAGTATATCACACTATTGTATATTTTCATAAGTATATTGCACTATTGTATTGTCTCATAGGTAGATCACATATTGCATATTTTCATAAATATATTGCATATGCTCGTGTTCTAGGCACCCATAATAGTGTGTGAAAAAACTTCGCACCTGGAGTTTACCATGGTGGAAAAAAACATTTTTTAGACACAACGGAAAAGAAGAAACGAATGGTTCTGAAGAAAAATAGACACATTTAAATTATATATAGATAGATTTATATTCTAAATTGATGAAGAAAAAAGCGAACGGTACGTTAAAAAAAAGAAAGACAAAAGAACACTACTGTGTAGAAGGAATAAATAGAAGAAATAAGGAAAAAGATATATCGATAGACATACAGATTTGAATATGAAAATATCAAACACAGAAAATAGAAGAAATTTTTTTAACACAGACAATGTGAAAACACAGAAAGAAAGAAAAAAATAAATAGAAGATAACACACGAATTTCAGTTACAGATTGGTTGAAAAGACCTGTCACCTTCAGAGAAAAGGTCAGTAAAAACGATTTGTTATGGAATTTAGAATGTGTAAGTATCGCAATTGTAAATTGTAAAACTCTGTGTTCTTTTTCTGTGAAACAATGGACAATTTCTGCCAATGTGATTTTTTTCCAATTTGTACGGTGTTTTTCTTAGGAATTTTTATTTTCTGGTGTGGAAAATTGTTGTTCATATTATGTAAATGAATGTAAACACTATAATGAAATTTTAAAATGTATGTTTTTTTAGATTAAGAAAATAAACACAAGTATTGTCTATGAGTGATTGGGATTTCCGTTGATTTCAAATAGAATCAACATGGAAAAATTCAAGTTAGAAATCCCATATTGTCCGCTAAGCTATATGCCTTGAATGCAGTCTCAGTAACCGACCTGGAAAAAAAAAGTTTTTCCAATATCGCAGAGCGGAATATATTTCTGTCCAGCGCCAGGGAGCAAATGGAATGCTCCTGACATAGCATAAAGGGCAGAAGAGGAAAGGGCAGCAGTGGTCATAATAATAATCACTCAGATAAGTAAAAGGTGTTTTTTTTCAGAAAAAAAAATAGTTTTGGTGACCTGGACAATTTATTTTCCATGGATCTGTTATTTTGTTGTTGAACCTTTGTTTTGATGAAGGTTTGTCTGGAAGTTTGTAAGTGGATCGGTTTTTTTTGTTTTTGAAACGACTATATATTTTAATTGTAAGTGTCTATGTATTTTTTTGTAAATGACTGATTTGTTTATTTCTGATGATATTTTATTAAATGGTAAAGATGATGTAGCCGACCTCAGAATTTGATGACGTGGACCTTTTTGGGTTTCCAGGAATCTGTGTTTTGTAATTTGGAATTTATTTCTTGGTGAGATGTGACTTTGTGAATGCTTATAAGGATTTATAATTATTTTTTTATGTAATTGATGTTTGTTCGAATCAGTATTGTGCAGGTTTTTCTTGTTCTTTGACATGTATTCTTTCGCAGAATGGAAGAGTGATCTTTGCCTTGTAGGGTTTATTTAAATAATGATTTATTTAAATGTAAGAATATGGTGTTAATTAATTAATTAATTAATAAATAATAATAATAAAATAATAATAATACTAATAATAATAATAATAATAATAATAATAATAATAATAATAAAATTGGGAAAAAGGAGAAAGAAATAAAATTTAAGCAGTGTAAGAAATAGAAAAAAAATACACACTACAGAGTTATGAAGAAGCGGTCAACTAGTTCTTAAGTTTTGAAAAGAGTCAAGGGTTATGTCGGTACTTATTCTAGTTTTTGAGTTGGTCGTGGAATTTTTTTTTTAATGAGATTTTTCTTCGAATTCGTAATTCGGCGGGAGACATACGAAAATGCTCTCGTAATGTTATAAGCAGAATCTTTTATATCATAGGAATCCTGTGCTTATGGAAACGCGTTATAGCTGTGACGAGAGATTATCGTGATCTCTGCATGATCCTAAGATGCGAGATGGAGGCCATGGTGTCACAGGGACTTGTTGACCTTCGAGGGCGCAATGATTTGCGTCACATGGTATTATTTGTGGATGTTATTTTATTTATTAGATGTTATAATTTATTGGATAATGATATGACAGTTTCTTTACCAGTGGGGCGAGTTAGGATTCCCTTCTTAGTAAATGTGGGTAGTAGAAAGTAGTTGAAAATGCATTTAAACAGAAAGTAGTTATCGCTACGCCTAAGTTCGAGTGGCAAGTTTTGCTTGTCGCAAAACTCTTCTAAACCAACGCGTGCTCGCTTAATTATACTTACTTTAAATCTTTACAATCACCTGGTCATGTAAATGTTTTATATACTGCGTGATACGAACTGTACGTACATTTTATGATATCAAAGTGAGTCATCTTATTTAATAAGTTAATCCTGATTACAAAATGGATTTCAAATTTATGTATTATTGATTTACGGCAACCTATAATAGTTTCAATCCGTCGTATATATTTGTGCCACTGATGAGGCGGATGAATTGTTTTCTTGTCATTGAAAAAATATTTAAATCAAAAAGTTTCAGCAGAATATGATGACTGATATCTGTTGGAAAATACAATATTCTAGAACGTTCATATATGAAAAGGTGAATTTGATATTTTTTAATTTTTCAAATTTATTTAGCAAGAAGATATTTTTCTTAAAACTTAAAAATACCAAATGAGATAATTGTTTGTATACATGCAACTGATGAGGCGAATATATTAAATAGTTTTATAAACTATAGAAATGTTTTTTTTCTAATTCAATTGCTATTTTCGACATTGACAGAATAATTATTCCTTTTACATATGACATATACCAATAATCAGAATAATGATATGTTAAAAAGTTAGTATAATATAATTAGTTAAAATAGAAATCAATTGATTTACTATTCTTTTCTTTATTGTTGTGTTCATAAGTTTTGGACCTATCCAATCCAAGTGATTAATTAAAAGTGCAATACAAATCAGTAGAAATATGTTAATGCTCAATAAATAAGAATTGTCGTTCAAATAAAAGTATTTTAAAGCTTCCTCAAAATCATAGAAGTCTAAACCATTTTTTCTTTTTATTATTTAAGTTTATATGAGGTGAAAAAAGGTTGTGAATGTAGCGAAGTTTTTCGTATCAACATGAAATATCATTATTTCATGTTTTCAGGTTTAAAAAGTCATCGATTTGTTTCTATATATTCAACATCGTGTACTTTTCACATTTTAATTTTATAATTAGTATGTGAATAAAAGTGTTTTCGGATGGGTGATGAAGAACAGACAAGGCTTGAGAAACTAGGGATTAACTTGTATGCACTATGTAATCAATGGTTATTATATAGATATACAGGACTTTTACTGTATAACTCAGTACTTCTTAATCTTCGAAAAAAACCGACACATTTTTTAATAAGGTTTTTGTTCGCAATAAATTTGAAAGTAAATTATAAATTATTGGAATATATATGAGCTGACTAAATAACTTTTTTTCTCCCTAATAAAACTAAATAATAACTGGACATTTTATATGAAAAGTATGGGTATTTTGAGAATAATGACAAACATGTACGTTACAATATAAAAGCTTCCAGTGACCGTGATAGTTAAGGAAGAGACTGTCGTCATAGGTACATATCTCTAGTGAAACCCACTAGAAAAATATAACACATTAGATCTAAAGACGTAAATGAGGTGAAACAGGGCAAGCTCCGAACCTCTATATGCATAAAGTGTGTTAATAAATTTTCCGTATTTACTCGATAGTCAGTATGTACGCGAATTTTGTCTCTTCTTAACTTTGCAGTTTTCTTTAGGGTAGAATCGAAATCGAACGCTGATTATCTCTTTTCTTTCGAATAATGTGCACCTAATGTCATGGAAATTATTCTTATCGTTACAGTCCTTGTTTATGATCAACGCGAAGACTAAATGATCTTAACCAAATTAGAACACTCCCAGCTTTTATTGCATAATGTTATATTTTGACCGAAAACTTAACGGTTTTCGGGAATTCTAGGTCCGTAGCCATTTTAGGAAAGATGTATTTTACTCTTTTATTGCCGTCAGTACTTCTTAATCTTCGAAAAAAACCGACACATTTTTGAATAAGGTTTTTGTTCGCAATAAATTTGGAATGGTGTTCTTACTTCTACAAAATACATCGAGCATGTTGCTTTGTTTATGAACGTAGGTAAATGTATCCATAGTGTTCCATACTTTGTAAAAACGCTGTGAAACTGTCGGTATAAAGTTAAACTGTTAAGAAGTAATTTCCATCTTTTATAGCTTGTTCTTGTTGTTAAATAAAATTTTCGTCAGTTTCATGAGTCTCTCACTCGCTTCTACTGCTTTAGCATAAATTGTTTTTGAAGTGTTTCTTTCTTCCTTCATCTTTCTATTAGTTTTGTTTCTTTAGTTCATGTTGATGTCACTGAAACACCAGCATGATGATTTCTTTGACATCCACAATCTTCGACATTTTCGTCCAGATTGAAATTTACTTATTCGTTGAAAAACAGCAGCGATAAAATAATTACAGTTGACATAATTTACTTTTTTTTATCTGAGAGGAAACACAATTTTATTAGATAAACTGTCTTTACATTTTTATTCGATTTAGTTTTAAATGGAAATCCTTAAGTATAGTTGTCCAAACGTTTTTATCCGTGCCCGACAAGATTTTCAATTGAAAGATATTTGAGGTATTATTTTAGTCCCAGGTGAAAGAGTACCTTAATTGTTGAGAATAAGACTACTACCTAGCTTCGATGTGTAAGTACCGGAATAATTGTATTCTGTTTTTGTTCAAAAGGAATATTTTACCGGTGGTCCGTTTACATTTTGAGTTCTTCGTAACGAAATTGTTGTGAGGATTCCATTTTATGAATTCACCAAGATACGGAGACTGATATGAATGAAAACATAATATTTGTATTGAGAATGAAACAGCGTATACAATAGGAACAGTCGTTGTTTTAAATGGCGTATTACAAAGCTCACCATACATCTCAGCGAGGAACGGTACCTATCGATCTTTTTGTACATTTCGGGATGTTCGTATTTTGTATATAGAGTTATATCAACATATATATATATATATATATATATATATATATATATACAACATATAAAAAAAGTAAATTCTGGTTTCAATGCACTACCTGCATAAGCTACTCTGAAATACCCCAATGCTTTATCTCTTTAGCTTATTTACTCTTACAAAATATCGCTATCTCTTAATAAGGTTTATCTTCATACGCCAGAAGAGTGCAATATTTTATTAATGTGAAAATCTCAAATAATATTAAACAATAATTACGTGTAAACCAAAATTGTTAAAATAATTTGCTTTTTTAAATACAACAACAACGGAAATAATAATAATAATAATAATAATAATAATGATAATAATAATAATAATAATAATAATTATAATGTTAACTAGCAATACCCGTGGAAATTCCACAGCGGCATTTTTCATATATAATATATCCTGCTTAGCATTCTCTGGGCGTTCAACATGAATGAAGACAGCATGATATTATTGTAGCCCTTTTGTTAAAACTATATCGCCCTACTCTTACTAAAATAATAACTAATATATATTGTCTGGACTGATTATTTCATTGCAAACCCACCAATCAATTAACTCACATTTATAATTTTTTCATAATTCTTGGATATGCTACTAACGTCGACAATCATTTATCATAATTTTGACCCACATCATAGACCCATCTTACTAAAATAGTTATATGGACTAATTATTTCATTACAAACACACTAATCAATTAAGTAACAGTTAATCATTTTCCATAATTTCTGGATATGTTACTAATTTCGACAATATTTTTTTCATAATTTTGACCGACGATATCGCTCCCCATATACTAAATTAATAACTCTGATATATTGTCTGGCTTGATTATTTCATTGCAAACACACCAAACAAATACATCACATTTCATCATTTTTCATAATTTTAATTTATGTTGCTAACTTCGGCAATCATTTTCCATAATTTGTCATAATTTTTACCCACATTATCGCCCGCCTCTTTACTTAAATGATAACTGATTATATTTAATATTAATAATTTATTTGTTATATATATAATAATGATTATATATTATCTGGGCTTATTATTTCATTATAACCACACCAGCCTATCAACTTGCGTTTTATCATTTTTCATAATTCTTGGATATGTTACTAATTTCAACAATCATTTTTAATAAATGTTACCCACATTAACGACTTCCTTTTCTAAAAAATAACTTTGGTATAGTGTCTGAGCTGATTATTTCATTGCAAACATATCAATCAATTCCGTGTATTCTGCGTTCCTGTGTATATTATCAACTTTTATTGTAAAATAAATTTTATGTGATGGAAGAAGAATGTAACATTCTTGAAAAACGATGCAAGGAGTCCTTGATTAAATGCTATTTACGCGTCTTACGCGCATAATATAATCAATAAACTAATTGCCTTAAAATGTCTCGTAAACTGACACATCTTAAGGTTGCCCAAGACTTAATAAAATAATTGATCAAATATTGTCTCTAAAGACCGTGCATGAAATGATCGTGATACAAATTTTACACAATCACTAAACATCTTAAGACACTAAAATCCTCGAGAAAATTGCAAGGAGAAATATACGTTCCTCTTTATATGGACAATTTGCTAGAGTTGCAAAATTTAAAAATTGCGTTAATATGCATATGGAATGATAGGTATATAATTTATCAATCTATCTATATATCTATAAAAGCGAAAGTGTATGCCTGTCTGTATGCGTGTCTATCTGTGTACATTTCCCTGCACAATATCTCTGTCAATTTTGTCTGCAGACTCGAAATTTGATATACAGGCTATTGAGGATTGGGAAAATCTTTGTTTCGACCAGAAATTTGGTTGTTAAAGGGACAACATTCAACGATTGGACATTTGAGAACTCTACAATCTCCTCCGTCAATTTTGGATCTAAACACTTGAAATTTCAGATAAAAGTTCCTTGGATATACATCTAAGTTAATGAATTGATATAAGTAGAAAACAGTACATTTTAAGGGGTCATAAGAGGGGTGCAAGTTAAAAAAATATTGCCCTGTGCGGTCTCTACCAAATTAATGAGACAATTTCTGGCCTAAACATTTGAAATTTAACATAAAGGGTATTCAGAGATAGCGAAAGCTTTTTAATCGGTTTGGGTCGAAAATGTGAGCTACCAATATATAAATGTATGTATATATGTATGTTTGCATGTCTGCCTAAAACTTTCGACAAGGGCGACGGATTTTTACAAGATCAGTATCGTTTTGAAGTTCGACCTATCAGACGACAAATATCGAAAAATTGGCTAAACGCATTAATATTTTCACCTTCAACTGTGCACTTTTCTATAGGTGGTCACTTTTCTCGCCGTATTTTCGAAAGTCATCCTCTGCTTTCGATTTTCTAGCCTTAATTTAAACCTACGTTACTTTCGGTTTGGCGGTGGTCGTAACAGTAAAGACGTCACGTTTTTTCTGTTCTTTTCCTTCTTTGCGGTACGGGTTCGAGCCTGCCTTTCTACAACCATTTTTTTGCTCAACATACACCTCCAAATGCCCGGGCAACGCCGGGCACTCATTCTAGTATTAATAAGATATAAATAGATAAAAAATAATTGTATCAACATAGATAATGATAGTTATAATATGTATATACAGAAAGTAATCAAAGTTTAGACACTGTGCGTCCGATGATTATAAAATTAATTACATTTTAAGGATAATAAAAATACAAGCAACAACACATCTAAAAAAAGTACAGTGCTAAATAAGTCACACTCGTATTTAATAATCTCATTCAATGAAATCTCCCTACGCTTAATTGACAACTTCTGGCCGATACTGGTGCGTATAAGATTGTCCTCGTCGATCTTGTCCATAACTCTGACTATGAATGCTTTCAGTTCACATTTAGTGTTGTGTGGATGTCTATTGTTATCGCTCTCAAAGATGATCTACATGTAATAACTCAGCCGACAAACCCATGTGTTCTAATGCTCTTAAAACAGTAGAAAGTTGATCATCTTCTAACTCTTTACGAACATTAAACACAAAGGATCCAGCCATTATAAAAGTGTGCAATTTGCAAATCTCTGTGTTCTGTCATTATTGCAACTAGTACAGCATATCTTTTTTTTCTTTTGTTGTGTTAGTTTACTGTTTCCCATGATTTATTGTTTGCAAAAAAAGTAAAAATAATTAAACAAGAAAAAATGTATATAATAGGTGATTTTCTCTAACACAAGTAGCACCTTATATATATATATATATATATATATATATATATATATATATAAATATATATATACTGTTATAGTAAAATGGCGTCCTACGCGTTCATCGCTATTACAAGCAATCTGAATTTTGATTCGATTTGTGACTTGGGATTTGACTCTAAGATATTTCGCATGGCCTTTGCAAACATTCATTTTCCCGCGGCTTCAAATTTAAGAGTATCGTTCAAATCTCAGATAATCACATTTCCTCCACAAAATGTACATCCATCGTAATATTATGCGTCTACACACCAAATGTAATGTTATCTTCTCCAAACCGAATCGATAATACTGTTAGTAAAGATGTGTGTTGTAACGCGGCGACTGAGTCATATATGAGTTGAGAAATATGTAGTTTTCTTTGCTTCAATACGTTTTATCCTATAAAGTGTTCAACAGCATCAATAACCCATCATAGATATCAAAGGCTATTTACGTTTACGAGACTCACAGTGATATTCGATGAATAACTCAATTAGCACCTTACGTGGTATATTACTTATATTTTATATTTCGTATTTTATGAAATCTCACATCGTCCTATGGTCAGTACGCACACTACGTTTAAAGTTTAAGTATATAACTACCACGTTGATAAGGGTAGTTTGAACTAAGTAATTGAAATTGTATCTCTCATGTTATTAAGGTTTGAATTCCAAAATCTTATAACTTTATACTCGATTCTCAATATACTTTCAGTTTAATTACAGTGACTCCTATAGCATTGCAAATGGTGCGAACAGTCCCACTTTGTGGAGTAATTGTCGGTCATCTTTTTTATAAATCACTTCAAAATATCGTGTTTGAACGATAAAGTTGGTATTTAACAGGGAAGCTCTTTCAATAAGATTACAACGTTTTTTCGTAGAAGCACTTTTATTGATAGTACACACATAAAACCTTTACCCCCTTTGAAGTAAGCTCTTACGTCTGCAATGCACTTATCGTACCGTTCCAAGACTTTCTGGAAGTCCCCATAGAAGTGCCCTTGTGTAATGACTCTCGTCACAGCCTTTTTCATCTCGTCAATTGTCTCATAACGAAAACGTGTAAGGTTTACCTTGAGCTTAAAGAATAACTAAAAATTGCAGCGTGCAATGTCTGGATTACCTTACGATATTTCGTATCGTTCTTCTAGATTGTCCTTATGTATAGCTTGCATATTTGAAATTCACCAGCTTAGACAATCAGGCTTTAGTAGGTTGTATTTCAATTTCAGCTGTAACTGTTTATTTGAACCTGAACTCATAAAAATAAGTAAACCATCTCATAGGATGCATAGCAATCACATAATTAATTTCCAAGAGTCTACAACATATTTTAATGCCTGTACAACAAATCTAAACACTTATTTGTTTGGAGCACCTCGTAATACTAATCCATATGCATCCATAAATGATGTTCACCGTCGATTAGAGGGAACGCATATATGTGTAAAACATTATTACAAGATCATTTAGTTAATATTAATAGGTTCTCCAAGTTAAGTTATAGTCTGATAGAAAGAGCTGGCACGGATGTTAGCATTAAATCATATGTTATTTACTTAGGTAGCTCCGAACATGTTAACCTAGTGAGAAGCATAAATGATGCATATCATAAACGAGTTCAAATATTATGGTGTTATATTAACGAATGAACTTCCCCGTCTATATATGTGTCTAGACTCTATGATCAATATTTTTCCATATACTGCATCCCGTTGACTTTCGCTGTACTTCATCTACCAAAATATCTAAACAAGATTCAACAAATTACTGCTGGGAGTTTTCTTTCTTATAATTTCGTAGCTTAAAAAAACTCTGATGAGGAAACTTCACAACAGAAAAATCAGCATTTAGAATTCTAAACTTTATTAATGATGTTGACATGATCCTTACGTGAGTTGACCAAATAAAAAAGTTATATTACTACTCTTTATCATAAGCTTTTTGAGAAAATCATCGTTTCATCAAGGAATCTCCAGAAGGAGCTCTATCCAACACACTTTAAAACTTATGTCTGGAATTCTCTATTAAATGTAAACAGCACAGATTCCTCGCACCAAATTCTCGGTCGGGGAAATTCTTTTTATCATATTTTTCCTTCACTGTCTGACGTGTTGTATCATGTGTTTTGTTTACATAAACTTCTAGAAAATCTTAACTTATTAACATAATACGCTAGTATACCCTCAAGTAAAATGACTCCGATCTAGCAGACTTAACCGCATCTGTTTTTCTATTATGACATCTACACGCGAAACGATGTCATTCTCAAATGACTTCTCCCTTCGCATTGTTTATCATCCTTATCATCTACCTACTTTTTTTTGTTTTTACAGTCGTTCAAAATTAAAAATGTTATGTTAACAAAAGGTTTGCTTCTCCTATTTTGACACTACTAAATTTCCTCTGGTCCTTAAGATAAACCGCCCTGTTTGTAGCAGAACAAATTAAATGAAAATATATACCGGTTATCGAAAGACGATTAGTTGCCTTCCATTTTCTTTTTTGTTATATCATTGTTATTGCAGAACATTGACTCTTTTCAGAATGAGCTATCTCCATTGATTTGAGTGTCTATTCTAATTTGTTTACACAATTATGGCGACGAATTCCTCAGTCAATTATTTACCATTTCGCTAGAGACAAAACGAATGGCGAACGTTCAATCATGTGTTCGTTCGTATCATTAGAGGATGATTTCTACTTTTCTCCGTTAACATCCGATGGTAAACGAAAAGCGCTTTAATTAGACACAAAGGTAATAATTTGCATTTGAAAGTGGGTGGAGTTTACTTTCAACGCTCGTCAACTTGTTGGGCTGGGACTAGAACTTACAACAAATATAATAATAAAACAAGATGTCAAATTAATTGGTTCGGGGTGATACATTTTTATTAATATTTCTCCCTCTCCTGCATGCATCTCTCTTTATTATTGTTTATGATTATTTTTTATTGTTCGTATGTTTATGAATTATTATTATTATATAGGTGTGTCACAAATATATCAAGTTTGTTGAATATAAATATAATAAGTTTTCATTGTAATGTTATATAATTTATATGATTCGGTTTGATCGAAAAATATCGTTGCTTTTATGTTAGTGAAACCTAAACAGTTGCATTCCGACCGACCGCTTACAATAAATCCTGGGTCATATACACAAATTATAACATGGGCAAGTCTCAACCTATCCAATCACAAATCCTGGTCTTGGACAAGTACAGAGTTTTTGCATCAAGAACACGACATCAAATATGATCTTCGTGACATGCCCACGCCGTGTAAACTTTTTGATTTGGGTCACTGGGTTTATGACGACAAAAAGTTTTATCCTAGTAATCGAGTGTTTCAATTGCCGTATTTAATCGAACACTTTCTGTGCTCCGTCCAAGGCCCTTATTATAAAAAAGGTTTTCATCCAATCGTTTGATATGATATCACTGCTGACTAAAAAAACGCTCTGTACGTGATTGGTGTTGTGTTTCTGTCGTACATAAGTTTGCAAAAACAAAATTGAAAAAAAAAATAAAAGGGAAAATAGAGAAAATAGCACCATCCAAATCTTCTTTTATCTGATATGTGTATGTGTTGTAAACAATTGTTAAATTGTTGACGAATCGGTATAAAAATGTATGTTCAACAAAATAAAAAGATAAAATAAAGTAAAAACACAACAGTCATTAAAATATCATCGTGCGTTCTTTTTCTTTTTTCTCTCCTCGTTCTCAAAGGGTTTACAGAAGTGTCCCCAGGAGAGAGGAGAGAGGATATTTAATTCTGGCTCACGATCAGAAAACGAATCAACTCCATATTTTCTGATGTGATTCCAACTTTTTATTTCATTACCGTGAAAGCAAAAATAGTTTTTTTTTCTTGTACGAAGATCTGGTGGTAAGAATTTACGAGATTTCGAGTTATAGACTGACTTTCGAATTATTAGTGTCTAGGGTGCTACTATCGCATTTTCAGAAGTTTTTTAAAATCTTGTTACCGTCTAAATTTTTGGCCTGCTCAACTGTAATCATGAACAATTGTCTCCAACTACAAACTTACTAAAATCGGGCGTAAAAATTTTTAATGTTGAGGGGTTTCAGGTCGGTAAGACGCAATTCAGCTTGTTAACCAATTAAAGACCTCTACACAATTCTTCTATAAAAGACGATTCATCAGCTGGCCATTCCTATACAATACTTCTTACATATTAATACGGTTCTATGAAATATTATTGTTCTTACAATCGAATGAGAACCTGTTGTCACAGGATTACTCTAGTCTACATGACACTTGTATCAAATAATTCGAAAGCAAATAAAACTCTATAGTTATTGTGCGAAAGTCCAGCCCTAGACAAAAAATATTATTTTTATAGCTGTTTCGCTCTTTCAAATTATCTCCCAACTATATATGCATTATTGACATATATATATGTATATATATATATATATATATATATATGTGTGTGTATGTGTGTGTGTGTGTGTGTGCACGCGCGCATCCCTATACATACTAGTGGATAAATTATTTCGCAGCTATATATGCATTATTTTCACACACACACAAACACACACATATATATTTATATACATATATATATATATATATATATGTGTGTGTGTGTGTGTGTGTGTGTGTGTGTATGCGCATCCTTATAAATACTAGTGGATAAATTGCTTACATAATCAGGGTCAGTATTAGAAATAGTGATATTGAGTCGGCAGGACACCAGCTGAAGTTTAGTTGGTCTAGGCGTTGAATATCACAATGCTATTATATTATATATTCCCATACTTATTTACATTAGGTCTACCTACCCTCAGTCTAACCTAAGCAGAATCGCCAGATCCCTGTAGCCACTGTATTGTCATTTTTTGCTGATCGCCCATCGGAAGTGCACCAATACACAACTAAAATATGTAAATTGTATGTTCTCTAGAGGGTTCAAACGCTTGGTTTCTTCCTTGTAATACATCCAGAGCAAAACCTTGTATTGCCAGAAATATGGAATTTTTTTTCTTCCCGCCATGCCTACCGTCAGGTAATATATCCGAATAGAACATTTTCGGAAAGCGTCTTATCGTTGCAGCGCATATACATGCATTCCTGGAACTTGGTAATTTTCAAAGCCCATTGAAATAGTTTCCGGTAATGACGATTATATATTTTTCTGGCAATTACTAAAATCATCAAAATAGAATCCGCAGTTGTATGTGATTACTATTTCAATTAAAACATTATTTTAAAATGTCTTATTTGGATAAATAACGATCAATTCTGCTTTGGAAGTAAAAATAGTCTTCTTGAAGTGATTCCGCACTAATCAATCAGTCTTTTATTTAGAATTTCAAACACAAGCGGCACAACAGTGACAATATCAATTGTTGCATAATGTCAGGGTTTTTCTTCTACATAGTTGCAACATCATTATTCGTTCTTTTTTCTACTCTGTTCTAACAATTCTGCTGAGTTTTTCAACATATTTAAATCCTCAAACCTGAAAAAATCTCAGGAAACAATACAAGATTAAACCCAGAACTCAGCCTCCTAATGCAGACACTCAATATCAGGTCTCGTTATCTGTATTGCGAACCTTCTAGATGGTTGAAATTCAATTACATGAGACTAAACCTGAACTATTGTTACTGTGCTAAACTGGCATTGGACCAGCTAGTTTTCTAGATAAGTTCTTGCTTAAAAGAATACTCAAAGTTGCCATCAAAATCCGACCAAAATCGTCATGGCGTGAAATGTGTCATATTAAACGACTTTCCATGTGATAGAGACATCTCCCGGGAAGGTCTTAAGTTGTTTCAGATGTTCTTCAATGTAAAAGTTTTTCACGGCACCGCGTTCATATTTCCCCTATATCGCTTCAATAACAGTGTAGTTACTATCACTGTAAGAATTGACCACATTTTGTCTACCCATCCCTCGGCTAACATTCACATTTGCGGAAATTTCAGTGTTCACAATGTTTAATGACTAGTCAACTCAAACAAGACAGAGAATGAGGGAAGGTGCTGTCTTGTTACTCGATTTTCTATGCCATAACACAAATTGTTCATGAACCAACTATATGCCAGACTCCGACAGACAATATGCAACTCTCATTACAATTTACAGAAATTTGTCCATCATTTGTTCTGTCTCTATTGAGATATTCCGACTTCTCAATTGGCTTGGTAAAGATAAAAAAAAACAATATGTAATAAACCCTCAGATGTAACCTATCTACCGTAGTGTACATCGATACTCTACAAATGATCGGGATAACTTCCGAACATTTATATCAGATATACCACTGCACTCTATGTTAAAACAGAAACGTTGCTTCTATAGCATCAGACCTTACTGATTGGTTTATCGTCAGTATATACTGTTCATACCACCTAAAATCTTCCAGCAAAAGTCCAACAGCCCACCGTTTTTCATCCCAGAATGCGTCGCTTCCATTGTGCACAGAAATAACTATTTATATTGCTTCTAACAAAATAGATGTTGTAAAACTAAAGCCCAGTAAATTCTTAAATGGAATACTGTTGCCACATCCGGCCAGGGGCTGATTAGCTCGCCCTCCTTGTTAGATTTCAAAACTGGCTTCGAAACCAAGTGGGTGATTCCCATTTCTCTTCCTTACAACTTTCAAAATATCAGCGTATTTTACGACTAAGCATATGCGTCCGACCCCTAGTCTTATATATAAAAGGTTACATGTCTCCATATTTTCAAACTCTGCCTCCTTCGAAGCTAAAAGTCACAGAGTAGTGGTAGGGATCTGAAATGATTTGACTATTATCGACGGACTTTTTATGGGTCTTTTGTTTTTAAGGTGTCAAAAATAGGTCAAAATTTAAAAGAACTCATTATACATTTTGTACATACATCCTATTTTTTTTTTGTAATTTCTAATTTTTAATCTGTTAAATTAGATTTGTAACGGAAAATTACGGAAATATCAATCGGTTTCTAGGCAACACAAAAATGAACAGAAAAATGCTGAAAAATCGAAGTAAAACAGAAATAAAATAAATAAGGAAACAAAACAGGTGTTCATAATGGACCAACAAATGAATAAACAAAAGGGGAGAAAATGAATAGCGAAGAAATAAAAAGAAAATAAAACAAAACAAAGTTAATAATGAAAATAACACGTGTTAAAGACTTAATATAAAAACACGGATAATTAAATGAATACCTATATTACAAAAAGAAACTTAACTGATATAAACGTATGAGTGTTTTGTTTTACGGCATATCAATGCTTATGTTTTGTTTTACGGCATATTAATGCTTATGTTTTGTTTTACGGCATAGCATGCTTATGTTTTGTTTTAAGGCATGTTGATACCAGTGTAACCTCACGGTGTCGATTCTAGCTGATTGCATCCAAATAGTTTTTTTTTTTTTACTTTTGAAATCACGACGCTATGATAATATATATGAAATCTGAACAACTTAAAACACCATAAAGGGCATATTTTATGACCGGGCACAGCCACCCCACTGTGTACAGTATGGAATAATTTAACGGTTTAAAATCCAATAAGCGCAGAATGGCTCTCAATAAATTAACATATCTACTTATTAAAATTAAATTCAATATTTTGAATAATAACATCCCTTCATCATGGAAATACAGTTCTTTTATGTTATTATACGTTTATGGCGATAGTAAACCTTAGCACATTGTCTTTGAGATGTGTGTGAAATTTAAGGGTTAGATACCTGATATAGTAGAAGCGCGTCTTAAATAATAAAATGCTCACTGTTTATTGTAAGCACTGTTTATATTGGAATGCAAAATTAAAAAATATAACGACTTAAAACCAAATAAATGTGGAATCTATTTCAATAAAATAATATATTTACTTATTAACATTAAATTCTGTATTTTGATTCATAACATAATCTCTATTAGAGAAATCCAGGTGTCTTTTTTTTTTCTAGGTGCCCTCGCGATTGTGAGGCACGTCTTGTTTTGGGTGTTAGCGAAGTCTTGCTTCAGAGTTTAGTAATAACTAATTCGTATGACTTAGAAGTTCTGAGTAATTCGCTATTGTATTTCTAATCATTGCAGGTTCCATGTTCTTATTCGGACGTCTACTCAGCATTGAAGAAGGTCTTAGTGTACATCGACCGAAACGTTGTAAAAAATAAGACTAAACATAAAACAGAAATCTGAGGAATCACAAAACGCTTCGAGTAATCAGTGCTCATTTCAAATATTCAGATTTGCAATTGTAATCATGTTCACTAAATCAATGAAATGATTTGTGTAAATGTGTTGTCCACGTTTAGTGTCATATTTTACTTATTCTTGACTTCTAAATCTGGTTGATTTGTGAGCGTTGCGATTTTGACAACGCTTAGGGAATTTTCTCGAAAAAAAGTTAAAAATGGAGATGTTATTAATAGAATCGATTTCCGCCAAGAAATAAGGAATAAGGGAAACAGGATTTTGAGATACGCCGAAAGACTCGTTTTGTTTTTAGAAAATTAGATTTTGAACGGAAAATTACGGAAATATCAATCGGTTTCTAGGCAACACACAAATGAACAGAAAAATGATGAAAATCGAAGTAAAACAGAAATAAAATAAATAAGGAAACAAAACAGGTGCTCATAATGGACGCACAAATGAATAAACAAGGGTGAAAAATGAATAGCGAAGAAGTAAAAAGGAAATAAAACAAAACAAAGTTAATAATGAAAATAACACGTGTTAAAGACTTAATATAAAAACACGGATAATTAAATGAATACCTATATTACAAAAAGAAACTTAACTGATATAAACGTATGAGTGTTTTGTTTTACGGCATATCAATGCTTATGTTTTGTTTTACGGCATATCAATGCTTATGTTTGGTTTTACGGCATATGAATGCTTATGCCAACTTTAATATTGTGTCCACTTATTTTAGAATGCAAACTGAAGTTGTTAATCTCAAATATTTATTAGATTTTTTTTTTGTATTTGAGATTTGTAGATCAATCTATTCTGCACACATATATTTCTTGTTTTCTTAATATATGATCTGTAAATGATTAATTCTAATCGTCGCGTAGATAGAAGGTAAAAATTATTACAACTCTAGAACCTGGGAATAATTGCAACTACAATTGTGGCTGTCATCCATGGCTAGAGTCAAAAATAGTTTTCTAGCACGGTATTTTTACATAGTCGCTGTTGACAGGTACCTTGAAATGTTGATATGAAAATTACAACAAACTATTGTATTTGTCTCGTGTGTGTTTTACGGTTGTGAAAAATCATGGTAACTTTATGTAATAATTCCATGACTTCGAAACGTTGTGTTTATATAAACTTCAGCACTTGTGATTATAATAGTCCAGATTCTCTAAATAATATATAATGAAACATCGATTGCATTGTTGGAGATTAGGCAACTTTCTTAAATCTAATGGCGATCACAAGCTTTTATTAGTTGCTATGCAATAATTTGCAATACTTTTTCAATCAAACAAATGAATTGAAAATGAATTAGTGCTTAGAAAAAATATAACCGGACAATCGATGAGTCAACCTATTATTACAAATCTTTTCACTTGGCGATATGGATCGATACATAAGTAATAAAAACATGGACACAGTTTAATGTCTGCGCTTTCTTTGAATAAGTAGATGTCACATAAAATTATTCTTTTGTCATCACCCATTCATATTGCGCTAATCACGAAGCATAAAACGATGCCGCACTCGAAAACTATTATAAACAAATTTGATTTAAATCTCAGAATAATTTTCTTTTGTGTGGTTTTGTCTTCATAGAAAACAGACGTCGGTGCCTGCAGCGCTTTTTAATATAATTACGTCTTGTTACTCAGTTTCAGTATTGATATGTATAGCTTGCTATTTTTGCGTGTTACACAATGGAGTGTGTGTGTGTGTCGATGATAATGAATAAATTTACATAATATCTGCGATTACCTAATATATAAAATTGTAGTGTAACGAAGAGAAAAGAAGAGATACCTTATTAAGGCTTAAATTAATTGAATTGCACAATAATAATGACTCAAGAAAGGAGGTCAAACGCGTATTAATAAAAAAATAAAAAAGGACGTATTTAAATAAGAAAACCACGTCATCAATGAACAATATATATATATGTATATATATATATATATATATATATATATATATATATATATATATATATATATATATATATATATATATATAATGAAACTAGAACACTTCTCGCCACTTTCATAAATCCGGCCGCTGGTCAGGTGTTCGAATTCTGCTAGACCGGCACGGATGTATCTCATCACTGAAAAATAAGTTTCAGATCCTGAGGAGAACAAATCTCGGAATAATAATTCACCCCATCTTCTGTAGAACTTACATCGAATAGAACATTGTAAGCAGATCCTTGAGATCGATGCGAGCGTGGAAAACGTGCCAAATGTCTTAGTGTTACTTAGTCTTCCCGACCATTACAATGTCGAATTCTCGCATGTGCAAGGGTGGCGTCGAAGAGTTCGACTGCCTCAACGATCGGATTATATTTGGTCCTGCCACCAAATTGTTTTAATAAAACCTTCCCAGGTTCACAGATCCAAATAGCTAATGCAGTACCAGTGGAAGAGCACTGCATCACAGTTTTATAGGAGCAATCACGACAAGATACCGCTCACTGATCCTTAATAATAGTAAGGTTTTTACCAACAATGATATCTCTCCATTTATGAACACATTCTACTAAGGCTTACGCCTTTTTTCGACCATACGAAGTCACGTTTAAGAAATGTTTATCGATCGAAAAAAAGAACGCCATATGCCTCTTAGCTTGTAAGAAAGTTTGTACAATAACCATTACCGAAGCAGTAGTTTCAATAACAAACAGGAATTCATCGTCGATTACTTTTACAAAAGTTTCGCTAATGTCTTCTTGAGTATTTCGAAATACTATACGGTCATAAGAGACAACGGAAATTGTTTATTATAAACCATTGTATGAATTTTGGATTGAAGGTAAGCATACCAATATACCTTTTTTAAAGATCTAAAGTCGAAAAATAGGCATATGAAAAAAGGTCTAAAACGTTCAGGATCTGGTTGAGGATACCATCACAAATTTTATAACCAAGAACGTTAATAGAACGAAGGGAAAACTTTGATTTTCCCGGTTTATTTACAGGTTGAATGCCGAATTAGCTTTTAAGAAACGTCCAAGCTTACGTCATGCTCCTCTTAGTTTTTATCACAAACAGTCTAAATACGAAACATTCCAGATAATTTGTTATCGGAGATAAAAATAAAAATTCGTGAAACATTGAAATGCAGAAACACCGGTTGTGACACCATAATGATTTGTTTATACTGATATAAGTGATTTCTAGTTTTAAAAGTTTTAGGTGCGATTTTCGGGGCAAATTTAAATTTGGAAGTATGCTTTGGCAATCATGCTGAAGATACAACACTGGGTTATTTTATTTACCGAATTGTCGATTCGTGGAACGGGATCTGCATCAATCAAAGTGAAACGGTTAATAGTTTGGAAAAAGTCAATTACCATTTTTTTTATTAGATGAAGAAATCACAACGATTTGAGCACGCCACGGAGAATTACTTTTTTCAATTATATCATCCACAAGCAGATGTAGAAATTGTTTCAACGAATTGAATATCCACCGCACTGTAATTTCGAGACATAGTAGCAATCGATTAGTGATCCGGGGTCAATATCGGAATAATTTAACAGGAGCATAACTGATTTTAGTTACAGAGCAGATTTTGAGATCCATGAAAAAACAATGATCCGGTACATTTTTAAGAAAGGAACTCCGAGTATAATAACGTACAGGAATTAGGAAGTACTGTGTAGTCAATAATTTTATACTTGTAGCCGTTGAAGGTAGTGTTCTCTATTCAATATACAGATAGAGTGAGGAAAATGGTGGATGATGCCACGAAAATTAAGGAACCCTGTTTTAAAGTAGATAAGCTCATTGTCTTAACAATACGAACACTGATTAAGTTATCGGAGCTGTAAAGACAGTTTGTCGTTTTCTCTTTAATTTTACAATTTTATTAACGGCAGAGGACCCACCAATATCTTTAGCACTGACTACTATAACAGCTGAACTCGAACGTGAATCTGAGGACAACTTTTGCAAAGTGGCCGAGTTTGCCATAGTTTCGACATATTTTATCGCGAGCATTACAAAATCATCTTTCCGGTGACGTTTTCCTTCATAATTGCAGTAAGGGCAGTAGATATGGAAATAAACTCCATACACCGTTCGGCTGAGTCGGTGAGCACGGTTTTAGTAATGGTAGGAGCGGCGGCACCAGTGAATGAATAAGTAAACACATTTTTAGTCATAGTAGCAGCAGCGGCAGATCCAATCTAGGAGGAATACGACTTTGCACGAACATGAGCTTATTCCAAAGCCCTAGAACATTGTGTAGCATACTGGAGATTTGACATACTATTTTTAAGCAGTGTGGCACGTATCACAGAAGACCGAGTGCCGCGTATAAATGCATCGCAGGCAAAGTCATCTCTGGAAGTAGCAGCATCTATGAAGTAACAGTCCGCAATAAGGCGATTCAACGTCTTAAGATACTGTTCTATAGACTTATTTTCTTCTTGTAGTAGTAAATGTCTAACGTGGATAGCGTTTAAGGTTTATCGTAAACAATTTTAGTAATCCAATAGCATGTTCGAACCCAGAACAACCCTCGATAATATCATAACAATTAGCACTAATGTTTAAGTAAAGATCTTCGTGTTTGTCTGGATTTAATAGCGCAATAGTAGACAGATTACGCGAGCAAAAATTATAACAAGTTTTTATTTTTAATAAAACTAAATGAAATATCAACTAATGCAAGAGTAAGTGCTATGAAGTATTTAGTATCAGAATGAACAAACAAATATAACAGAACTAGAATTTAAAAAAAAAATTGAAAATGATGCTGGCTTACTAGTACAAACGCAAAGTCTGGGTGTTTTACATTCAAATGCAGGTCGCGCCACAGAAATCACATGTGTAACCTTCTGGGAAGAACGTTAATACGAGTATCTCTTAATTAAATGATATTGAACAATGTGCCCATTTATAAACTACTCAACATAGGCAGTTAACGTCGACAAATTATATTATCTGAAAGATCTTGTATATGACGAAGTGAATAAAAGTTGTTAATTACTTTTAATGTGGTAATGGTTGAGGAAATAGAAAAGAAATAAATTACAATCACCGAATATTTTGTTGATCGTATTACTACTCGAAACACTACCATAATCTTTCTACTATATATATATATATATATATATATATATATATATATATATATACATACTATATATATATGTGTGTGTGTGCGTGTGTGTGTGAGAGAGAGTCTTGTGTGAATAAATCTAATTGATGTGTAATTAATATGATATTCATGAAATATTTACGTGCGAGTAAACTCGCTAGACATCTGTCTAAAGCTCGTTAAGCAGAAAAAAAAACTATCATGATTAAAAACATTCATTTGGGATTTTTGAAAATATATAACGCATCGATATAAAGCTCACTATATTAAACTAAACCAATTAGCGTAGATCTGTAATTTTTAGAGATAATAAGTAAACAAAATATAACTAATCTATCGACTTTAACCGGGTGCGAGGTATCCAACCGTTGCATAAAATATATGTCCAGTCCAATATAAGTTCTTAATTATGAGGTAGATTCTTGAGTTTAAAAATGTTTAGCTGAAAACGGTTGAATAGTACATGAACAGAATCATTGCATGAAAAACAAAAGGAAGATTAGAATATTATACTGAATGATCGAAATAATACAATTAATTTATTATTTCATTCGTACTAAAGATGACGAAATCGAAACAGGTATTTAGCTAGATATATCCAGCGTACTTATTTATAGAATAAGCTTTGCAGTATAGGAAGGACAGCTGTCAGGAACAAAATGACTAGTTTTATAAAAATAGAAAATTGAAGTCATGGAGACTGACACAAAATTGTAATTGTATGAAAACATATCTTACACAATTTGATACGAAACTGAGCCAGACAAAATGCCACTCTATTTTGTTGATTGGATATATGTTACACGTTCGTTTTTAACCGATACTTACGGAAAGTGACATTTGGTAAAGATGGTCTTGCCGTATCAAACAAACAGGTAACTGAGAACTGAGTGTTTCGATTAGGGTAGGGCAGACACGGAAGTCAGAAGGAAAGGAGGAAATATTTTTTGCTGTCAAACCAGACGCGAAGTATCAGTTTCAGCGGAAGCCAGGATAGATGAGATAAGAGGATTATAGAACGATACTTAAGTAAACACATGTCAAAAGAAAACGGAGATTGAAAGAGAAACCGGGATGCGAGCTGAAGGCGGCGAAGGAAATGGACAACGAGCCGGAAAATATCTGGGAGAGAGAGAAGAATAGGCGACCTGTGAATTGTAAGGGGAGTGGAGAGAAAAAATTAATTTGGTCCAGAAATATGACAAGATTGATCTTGTCCAATATTTTGGTCTGACGATTTGAGTCAACGTTTTAAGGCTGGGCTGCAACTCCGACATGAACCAATCAATTCGTTAGATCCGTCCATTCGATCAGCACATTTTATACGAAGAATACTCTTTTAAACCGAACTATTGCAAAGAAAGGGACTAAAAAATGGGTAGTAATAACTGTAATATGCAAGGCTGACTATATGTAATAATAAAAATAAATTGTTTACATTTATGATTAGAAAATTTATCATCGATGGATGTAAACATAATTTTATTTATTCAACTTGAAATCCATATATAAAATATAGCACGGCCCGTATTCTTCATGAGTTACTTAGTATATATATATATATATATATATATATATATATATATATATATATATATATGTGTGTGTGTGTGTGTGTGTGTATATATGTGTGTGTGGGGGTGGGGGGGCGTGTGTGTTCATATATATATTTATATATATATATATACATTCATATATATATGTGTGTGTGTGTGTGTGTATATACATGTATAGAAAAATCAATAAACACCTTAATTACCATTATTATGTAATGTGCAGTAAGAAAGTCTCTTATTCAAGGAAATATTAATTATTTTCCCTTGCAGAAAACTTGAAAACTTGCTCAATCAATAATAGGCAAACTGAATCCAGATGTTTGCGGCAATTTGACACTGGGGAAATCGATTACAATTGAATATGCATCTACTAAACTCAAATTATCTTTAGCCGATCTAATAAGGAAAGAGTAATATATGCTAATCATGTTTATATATCAAATACTATGGCATAGCGATATTTTCAACTTTCTTCCTGATGTTTTGAACAGCTTCCATTGTTAGCCGTTGGCGCATAGGTGAGATATTTTAAGTTTCCATGAATGTAGTTTTATATTTTTTTATATTAACATGTTAATTCAAATGTGTAATTATTGGCAGCAACATAGAATTATTTAAAAAAAAAAAAATTTCGAATGGACAGATATTATCTCAATAATCTGTGGTATTTAGATAAACGCGCGCCCACACAAGTATGGAAGCGCGCTACTCACAGATTCCTAAACTCACGGGTGAACATTAACTCACACACACTCTCATACGTACACTTGTTTTAATAATTCGAAAATTTATTTCATGAAATTGGAGAACATTTTCTTACTCTAGACATCTGTGCTGGGAATGCAGTTAATCTTAGGTAAAAGCGTGACTGAGTTATTACAGACAATTTATCAACTCCATTTTAAATATTGTAGAACTTAATTCAAAGTATATAACTCACAGTTAATATGAGTCGCTTTCTCTTATAATGTTTTCATGTACATAATACAATAATACAATTAGTATAAAAAAGCAAATGTGAAATATGTTAGGAAAATAAAATTATATTAATATAATATTACTACTAATAAATTATGAACAAATATTGTAATTATATAAATAGAAAATACATGGAAATTTGACCAGGAAATAAATTCATGTGAATTTTTAGAAATATGTGTTCACCAAAAACCTTACTCCATGATTTTACAATCGCCATTGTTGTATTTTACAAAATTCACGAACGGAATTGCATCATTAAAGCAGAGAAATCTTTTGTAGAAATATTGTAATGTTGGAACTCAACACATACATCTAGAATAAAAAAGACACTGAAAATAGGTATGATTTATTTAGAGAATAACATATAGGGGTAGGCATTTTTGTAAGCCGGCCTTATTATCCAATAGCAGACATATGGGGTTCTTGAATGGCTTATTTGTTAACATGTATGTTTTGGAATCCAGGGGTTTGAGTGTTGGTGACGGGGTCTATTTCGTATTTTTCTTGAAGTGATTAGGCTTTCTCTAATTTGTCAATTTTTTTTTTGCATTCTACAAATATACACGTCAAAATACTTTTCTGTATGTGAGCACAAAACTAAATGCTTTTATTAATTTACGATCTACATGTTATGTGCTTTTTGTCCGCTTAGTCTCCTGCACGTATTTGCATGATTGTGCTAATTTTCTTCGCGCGAATATTCCTAATGCACATATATCTAGACATGGATATCATGAGTTCCCTTTTACCTCTCTGTTTATTATACACTACTTTTTGTATCTGTTCTTTTTGTACTGTTTCCTTTTTGACAATGACTGTTCTGTTATATCCAGCAGTATTGATAACGCATCACAACTGCATTTGTTAATTTGTTAAGGCCATAAGATTTGTTATTAAATTCTGACAATTTAACTGACACCTTTATTCTTATCACACAAATGGGCTGGTAGAAATCTTTGTTACATTTATTGTAAAAAGTTTTTGACTTGTGATGAGGGAATGAGACGAATCGATTCGCCAATCATTTTTATATCCAACGGCTGTGCTAAACAACCAATCAAAACGACGCAAAATTATTATAAAAATCGTCGAATTTTGGATTCAGTCATTTCGCCATTTGCTACGTCACGGACCGCATTTAATTCTTCGCCGCCATCTTGGTTACTGATCTGAACTAAGCCGCCATCTTTGTTCAACACAAATGTCTAAAAACTTCACATTTATTTTTCAATAAAAAAAACTTCCCAGCCCGTTTTCCGTATAATGATCACAACGAACAATTCTTGGGTTTTATTCTCACTGTTGTTTCACATGCATGTTCTGTTTTTTATTCTCTTCATTCAGTTCTTCAAATAATGCGTTTGTTGAGGTTGATATGTGAAGTTTTCTACTGCTCGTCATTTCCATACTAAGGTATTTATGTAGAGGATGATGCATTAAAAATGGGGTCGCAGCTTCCAGTGCAAAGTTCAATTGCTACTAAGGATCCTACTGACTAGCGTCTTCTTGGAATTGACACTTTGATTCCTCATCTGAAGTTTGAAGCTAAACCGCATGCTCTTCTGTCTTTTATCTGTTTGTATTTCTGCCTTTTACAACAGATATCTTTACTTTAATCAGTATCGCTGGGAAAGTACTGAGGTTTATAGACAATCATATCGAAAGGCCAGACATTTAAAAGAGCTAGTTTCTAAGAATTCTAAGAATAAGCAAGAGAGTACCCCACTGAGGGGGTTTCCCATGTTGAGTCCGAATTTTTGTTTATAAAAATATTTATTAAATTGGAAGTGCTCTTTTAAATTTAGAATACCTGCAAACACAACTTATTTTCGATACATTGACGATATCCTCATTTTCTCCCCGCAAATACACACATAGAAGAATTAAAAAATAAACTCAACTCAGTCGAACCCTCCATAAAATTCACATATGAATCCGAACATAACAACCCCCTACCCTTTCTTGATGTACTAATCATAAGATCTGAAAACGATCTTATGTTTAAAGTACATCGAAAATGTACACACAAAAATGATTATATACACTATTATTCGCACCACAGTGATAAAATAAAAACGGGCATGATCATCGGTTTTTTCTTACGTGCCCTTAGAATCTGGAGCCCTCAATATCTCGAAAATGAAATCACACATATTACCGAATCACTAAAACTTTTACAATAATCAACTTACCTTATCTCTAAAAAAAACAAAGAAAAAAACCATCAAAATATACTCAAACATAGACAAACAAAAGCAGAACACACCAAATACACCACTACTAAATATACATCTTCTTATACCTACCCACACTAACCACGACACACTTTGAAATACTCTTAATAATCTAGGCATACAAAAAGTACAAACAACTTCCTTAACTATAAAGCGAACTTTAAAGACTAGCAAGCATTCCGCTGAAATCTCCACATCCAAAGCCGGTATTTACTCCATCCCATGTAATGACTGCAAAAAATCATACATAGGTGAGACACAGCGAAATTTGGAAATCAGACTAAGCGAACATAAAAGGGGCATAAGAAATGCCAACCCCTTAAATGCACTCTCTTCCCACTGTGTCGAACATGGCAACTCTTTCGGCTTTAGACGTGCAAAAATCTTAAAATCCATCCCAGATAGAGCAAAACGGAGACTTATTGAATCTGCTTTAATTTCAAACATTAACACCATCAAACAAAGAAAAGGTTTTTATAATGTAGCTCCAATCATAGGTAATATAATAATCAATGAACAAAACATAAATTTAGAGCCTGGTTGATAAAAAAAATGCATATATGTATATAACCCGACCCCCTCCACACACACTAGATATAAATTCTCTTTTCATCATGAAATTTTCTCTCAAGAACAGAAAGAGAACTGAACTTCTCCTCTTTCGCATGTGATATATGACCGTCTTCCTGTACATCCTCGCCTAGAAATCCTGATGATGTCCCCTGAAATAGGGACGAAACGTTGATTTTATTTTTGTATTTACTCTTTTAGGTTTTTCCTTTTTATTCACATATATATATATATATATATGTGTGTGTGTGTGTGTGTGCGTATATGTATGCGCATATACATATATATGAATGTACATGTATATATATATATATGTATATATATATCTATATGTGTATATGTATTTATATGTATATATGCATGTACATGTATATATATATATATATATATATATATATGAATATATAATCATGTGTTGCTTCCAATGTAGAGAAGAACTATCAATAAACTGAGTCGAAGATTCCGTAAAGTACACTACGTTTTTCAACTGGTCACTCTTGCGGGTCAAACAGTAATTAGGTAGATAAATATATAGTTAAAATTAAGTTTATTTTATTGTTTTACATTTGTTGTAACTGTACCTTCACAATCACACATCTATATATATAAATAAAGGTAAATTTTGTTCGTTCCAAACGAATACAACCATATTTCTACGTTACCAATTTATTTGAAATTTTCAGACAACCCATCTTTAGAGTCGAGGCATGTTTCTATGTTATTAAAATAAATTTACCTCGCGCATTATTAAAATATTAAATAAAATAAATATATACTTTTTTTTTAACCGGGGTGAGAATCTGTTCTGTTGATAAAACTGAACTTACGGTTCGATTCAATTCACAGCCACGAATTGACGAAAGATTTCATTTTCTGTTTAGTAAGTAAAAAAAAAAAAAAAAAAAAACATAATTCATTTGTTTATCTTCCAAATTTTTTAAGTTACACATTTTTCTTTATTATATAAGGCCAAAAAAAGTTTGTCGCTTACTTTTTGAGTTATTTTTTGTTTTTTGATATAAGATTGGTTGGAATAAAAAAAAAACACGATTTAAAAAATAGCGCGGATCACTCTCTGCATTAACACCGAAAAATGTACTAAACATTTATTAATAATTTCTCACTTTTACAAACATTTGATTTTAAATTTCTTTTTAAATGACGACTTTTATCGCCTTTTTTTAAATCCCCTCCAAATTGTGTTTATACCGATATCCGTTGTTTACATGGAGAGGTTGAGGGTGTTTATTCTGAAAGCCGTTCTTAACATTTATGGAGGTGGACCTAATGTAAAAAAATAAATTAATTAATTAAAACAAAAAACTATATAATTTACTGATAACTTCTCACTTTTACAAATATTTTTTTATTTACATGCGCGGATGAACAAATTGTGGAATAGTGCGAAAACAAAACGTTTTTGCAATAAACGTCGGGATCATTTTGTGGGTAAATATTTATATTTAGGTCCACCTCCACAATTTTCTTTTTTAAATGACGACTTTTATTGATAAATAAATTTACTTCTTCGCAGCTTTTATTGATAAATAAATCTACTTCTCTGCCACGGGCACTGAACCCCGCCTTTTTTTAAATAGTATTTTCGGGTGGGTATGCTGACAACAAATATCAATTAAATTTTGTTAATAACCCCACTCTCCAAAAGTGGTGTTTATTCCGGAAGCTGTTCTTAAGATTTGGAGGTTGGGGGAGGGGGTGATTACAAGGTGGACCTAATCTAAAAAAAAAGAAAAAAAGTTTTTTATGCGCACATAAGCAACTATTTTTGTATTAACTTTTTTAAATTTTTTATTTAAAAATTAGTAAATTTCAATGAATACAATAATAAATCATTTATCATTAATATGTGTTTTTGGTTTTGTGTTGAATGAAACTTTTTTTTTATTTTCATTACAACAATAATGAACCAATTTAAATCTTCCGGAATGCGTTTAAGGGTTACGAAATTATCAATAAATCGTTTAGTTACTAAGCCAACGTCAGTAAATAAAAAAATGTTACGTGCGCATGCATACGCCTTGACTAGGGGGGCCTAAGGGAGCGACAATTAAATAATTATGCTGGTCGCCATGGAACTCAACGCCCAAGGAGTACCTAAAGTGGCACTTATGCACTTATGTTATCGTGCTATTTTTTAAAATAGTATTTTCATGTATAATTAAAATTTTACAATATGTTTTTCTTTTATTAATTTGTTAAGTGAAAGTACACATAACCCAGTCGGTTTCTAATGTGAGGAAAATCTAGCCCCCCCCCAAAAAAAAAGGGGTACTCTGGATACTAACAAAACATTAAAACTGCCTTAGTCTCGAAAGATTTCTTCTCTACTGAACGAGGAAAAAATCGGTGAAGTGTAGTTCACCTTCTGTTTCTCTCCCCCTCTCTCTTCCTCTCTTAATATCTCTCTCTATCCATCTCTCCCGTTCCCTCTCTCAATCTATCTTTCTCTCTGTATCACCCTCTCCATCTCTCTTTGAGCCCCTTTCTCTCTCTAACTTCCTCTATCTCTCTCCTTTCCTCTGTCTCATCCCTCTCTGTTTCTAACTCTCCCCCTCTCTCTGTGGATATTTATCAATCCCGTTATCTCTCTATCTCCTTCTCCTTCTCTATTTTTCTCTCACTTTATCTTTCCTATCAATATATATTCCTCTCTATCTGTCCATCTCTAATCCATAATCCTATTTTAGTCTCCTAACTTAATTACATTGAATAAGGCATTGTCAAAACATGGATAAATACTATTTTAGTCACCTAATTTACTGACTGTGAGAATAGAAGTTATTTGGAAATTACTGCTACCTTGAACAGCACAAGAAGTAACTGGTAAAACCTTTCTAATTAAATTGATTTTAGCAGCCATTTGGTAACAAAATGACATAGCCTTAGCCCTTGCTGCATGAGGAATACCTGCGACCTTGCTGCCAAGTAGAAGAAGTATTTATTCTACTTTAAAACATTCAATTTTTCAAAAATCTCATGTTCGACATCTCCAAAACATCCAATATAGGGAAAAATATTGCAGAAATGCAAACGTATTTTTTAGGATGAATGCACAATGGTACGCAACATTTACTTCTCCGCAACTTTTATTGATAAATAAATCTACTTCTCTGCCACGGGCACTGAACCCCTCCTTTTTTTAAATGGTATTTCCGGGTGGGTATGCTGACAACAAATATCGGTTAAATTTTGCAAATAGCCCCCCCCCTTCAAAAGCGGTGTTTATTCCGGAAGCTGTTCTTAAGATGAGGAGGTTGGGGGGGGTGAATCCAAGGTGGACCTAATCTAAAAAAAAACAAGTTTTTTTTATGCGCACATAAGCAACTATTTTTGTATTAACTTTTTTTTTATTTAAAAATTAGTACATTTCAATGAATACAATAATAAATCATTTATCATTAATATGTGTTTTTGGTTTTGTGTTGAATGAAACTTTTTTTATTTTTATTACAACAATAATGAACCAATTTAAATCTTCCGGCATGCGTTTAAGGGTTACGAAATTATCAATAAATCGTTTAGATACTAAGCCAACGTCAGTAAATAAAAAAAATGTTACGTGCGCATGCATTAGTCTTGACTAGGGGGGCCTAAGGGAGCGACAATTAAATAATTATGCTGGTCGCCATGGAACTCAACGCCCAAGGAGTACCTAAAGTGGCACTTATGCACTTATGTTATCGTGCTATTTTTTAAAATAGTATTTTCATGTTAAATTAAAATTTTACAATATGTTTTTCTTTTATTAATTTGTTAAGTGAAAGTACAGATAACCCGGTCGGTTTCTAATGTGAGGAAAATCTAGCCCCCCCCCCAAAAAAAAAGGGGTATTCTGGATAATAACAAAACATTAAAATTGCCTCAGTCTCGAAAGATTTCTTCTCTACTGAACGAGGAAAAAAACGGTGAAGTGTAGTTCACCTTCTGTTTCTCTCCCCCTCTCTCTTCCTCTCTTAATATCTCTCTATCCATCTCTCCCGTTCCCTCTCTCAATCTATCTTTCTCTCTGTATCACCCTCTCCATCTCTCTTTGAGCCCCTTTCTCTCTCTAACTTCCTCTATCTCTCTCCTTTCCTCTGTCTCATCCCTCTCTGTTTCTAACTCTCCCCCTCTCTCTCTGGATATTTATCAATCCCGTTATCTCTCTATCTCCTTCTCTTTCTCTATTTTTCTCTCACTTTATCTTTCCTATCTATATATCTTCCTCTCTATCTGTCCATCTCTAATCCATAATCCTATTTTAGTCTCCTAACTTAATTACATTGAATAAGGCATTGTCAAAACATGGATAAATCCTATTTTAGTCACCTAATTTACTGACTGTGAGAATAGAAGTTATTTGGAAATTACTGCTACCTTGAACAGCACCAGAAGTAACAGGTAAAACCTTTCTAATTAAATTGATTTTAGCAGCCATTTGGTAACAAAATGACATAGCCTAAGCCCTTGCTGCATGAGGAATACCTGCGACCTTGCTGCCAAGTAGAAGAAGTATTTATTCTACTTTAAAACATTCAATTTTTCAAAAATCTCATGTTCGACATCTCCAAAACATCCAATATGGGGAAAAATATTACAGAAATGCAAACGTATTTTTTAGGATGAATGCACAATGGTACGCAAAAAATCACTTGAGGCTCTTTATCGATCTTGCAAGATTTGCGTGGTCATGTCAGACCATTTGGGAATGCAGTAATTTTGCTTGCAGGAGATTTCAGACAAATGTTACCTGTTATTCTTCAATCAACACCAGCTGATGAAATAAATGCTTGCCTCAAATACTCTACTTTTTTGTTCCATGTGAAGACATTAAACTTTACTCCAAATATGCATGTCAACTTGCAGACTGTTCGATCCGCACAAAAACTCTGTCATAACTTGTGGGAAATTGGGTACGAAAAAGTGCCAGCTGATCAGAGTTAAGGGCAAAATTCTTTGACTTTTAACTTCTGTAATTTCTGTAATTTTATTTCATCAAAAGAATAGTTAGTTTAAAAGGTTTTTGCAGACATTTATATCATAAGAATTCCATTCGACTGAGTGAATGAGCTATTCTTGCATGTCAATACAAAGATGTCCATGAACTTAACGCTATTATTCGATGTAAAATTCCAAGTGAGGTAGTCAAATACAAATTCATCGACACTGTTATAAAAGCAGATAAAGTGGTTAATTATCCAACAGCTATATTTGCCAGGGAGTCCACCGCATGTATTGCAACTGAAATTTGGTGTACTAATAATCATGTTGTGAAATATAAACCAATCCAAGCTTTGCAATGGCACATAGCTTGCAGTAAAAAATTAACAAACAATATCATAGAAACAACAATCTTAACAGGACCTTTCACAGATGAATATATCTTCATTCCATGCATTCCTATGATTCCACCGGATACATCATTACACTTTAGGAAATTGAACTTTCCAATTTTATTGTCATTTGCAATAACCATCAACAAAGCACGGGGCACAATCTTTACAATTGTGGGCCTTACAGTTACACACTGACTGTTTTTTCACATGGACAATATATATTACGGATTCAAGAGTCACCGAACCGGAAAATCTCTACATCAGCTAAGAAAATGGAACAACAAAAACTGTGTCCCCATGCAAAATGAAAAGTTAAACCTATAAGAAACATGCTTTTTCTCATTTTGGAACTTTTTCCATTGCGCCAATTTGAGCCACAGCAACGCGTGGCAGGGTACAGCTAGTAATATCTATCTATCTATCTATATATATATATATATATATATATATATATATATATATATAGATAGATAGATAGATAGAGAGATAGATAGATTTACTATATAAAATCGCAATTATGATTATCAGGAAAGTGAGTAATAATGTGTATGCTCTATTACGAATTCTTGTTTCTGTCAGTTGTGTGTAATTTTTTAATATACATGCATATATACATACACACATATATACACAAATATCTGCATCTATTGATTTTAATGCGTCTGATGTTAGCGAGCCCAGACTTAGGTGTTTAAGTTTACGTTCCGTATTTGCTTATGCATTGAAGGTAATGCATGTCTATGTACTCTTAGCTGTATAACTATATATATATATATATATATATATATATATATATATATATATATATATATATATAATGAAATTCAGGTATAGGCTATTTAGACGGGTGGGAAACTTTTTCATAGGTTTCTGTCAGCAAAAATAGGCTGCAATTGGCCAAAATTGAAAAGTTGCTATGCGGGACTCGTCGGGGTTTTTTTCTGTTTGCTGTATCACAATTGCACGTACGTAAATGGTTCGCATTGCAAATCTCTTGTGTTACGTACAAGTTTGTCTGAAAACACTGTTCAGCTGGGCTAATGGTTATTGGACTAGACTCACTGTTTTGAGCTGTTAGTTTCGATCTAAGCTCGAGTAAAGTTTATTTTACTTACACGTATTTGAAAAAGAACGTAATGTTCGCATGCACATGTCTCAGTTACTTTCCATTTTTTTTACTTCATCTTTCTAAAGAGTTTACCGTTACGTTTAATATGTTGGTATTCCTACTTTCTATATAATAAAAGAGGCGCAGTTTTTCTTCTCTGGGCGAAACTACCTGAGGTTGACAACAATAGATAACACATAAAAATTACGGTGTCCGTCATTAGACATTACGTTATCTAACTATAGACCGCAATTACAAACCCATTATTTCGTTGTATTAAAAAATTACATTTAGTGCGAGGAGCGCCATGACCAGCATCGTCCTTAACTAAAGATGACGTAGCTATAGTGTTACCTTCACTTTACCGTATACTCTTACGACATTATTCAACACCGCGTTCTTTTGTACTTTTTGCTTCTTCTCCGGGGTCTTAACCGGTATTAACTGACTACACATTTCCAACACATGCGCATATTTTTACTCTTTTCATCCGACACAAATAATGATTTTCCCCTTAGAAATATCCAGCGCAGCTGATTGGACGAGAAGTATTTATTCTACAATTGCAGCATTCGGTTATTCCACCAAATAAATGAACATTTTTGTACGTACACAATAGTCTTACGTTTTATTTATAATTGACGGATTTATTCCGCTTAGAAACTGTTACAATATTAGTTGGGTACAATCAGGGTTTATACCTTACTACATAACCATCTTTCGTTTCTTCTTGCTGGGGGGGGGTCATTGTATGCCCAGTGTTTTCTTATTTTCGTTTCTGAAAATCTCCCATTCAGTGAACACACGTGCGTGTTTAACCGTCTTCCTTGAATTGTTTAAAGTAGATTAATACATAACATATGCGACGCGAATGAAGTTTCGTTTAATAAAAAGAAAATACATCCCCGGTACATAATTTGGATTTTCTTACAATAATGCACCTGTTTTTACTTTACATATGAAAACATCGCCTTCAGCTACGTTGTCGGGCAAAAAAAAAAAAATGTAGTTTTTAATGTATATTTTACAGTTTTTCGCTAGATAAAAATGTGACAAGTTGTCTTTTCCCCTTTAGAAAGCTGTTTTATGACGGAATGAAATTTGGCAGTTTTTTTTGTGTGCTGATGTGCCAAAATGAAAAAAATACCGCGTTATTATGTATTTATACTTTGATAGAAAATAACTATTTCCCTTTAAAAATACATTCCCTTCGAAAAAAATCGTATTATTACTTATTTGTACGAGTTTTCTTTAATTTATGTATTTATTATTTACATTGCGTGATTCATTTACTTTAGTTCCAGTGACAGACACACATTAAAAAGGATTTATAATTATATGTTATGTTCCTAAAAGATATAACGATATAGTAATTCTCTTTTACTAAAATATCATTACGGGCACATGAGATAAAACAATCGTTCTCTTAATAAAGAGATTGAATAAATTTTATTTATAAAAAAACATATCATTTGTCTAGCGATTAAACAGAAAAATATGTATAAAAAAAAACCCGTTCACTAATTAAAAAAAAAACAAAATTTATGCACCGGGAATGTGGTTTTGTTTAATAATAAAAAAGCCAACTATTTTAAAAAAAAAGAAAAAAAAAAAAGAAAAAGAAGCGGATAAATATGTGCACTAGCACCAAATAAAAATTCACCTGTTTTTTCAATATGAGAAACAGCACTGATGACATTCCGTGACAGGTAATTTGGACTTGCATTAATAGTCCTGTTAATAATTACGTATACTCCCTGGCGAAAAAGAAAATATCCACGAAAAAAAACATCATAAGAAAATAAGCAATGCTCTCTGAAACGAGCTGCGTACAGCATCGGGGCAGACGCGTATTTTGCGATGGGAGCCTCAGTCTTGTACGTCAGTCAGTCAAAATATCAATAAAAAAACAGCCCTCCCCCAAAAAAAATTAATAAAAAATTAACATAACAAAATAATCTGAAAAGCGCAAAGTTCAAGCCAACATAAAAAAACAAAACAACACACGACAAATTCCTTTCCTTTTTTTTGAATAATGAATGAACTACGTACAGCATAGGAACCGATGCATATATCGCTAGCGGGGCCTCACTCGTGAACGAAAGCCGATATATATATATATATATATATATATATATATATACATATATTTGCCATGATTTTTTTTGTTTTTTATGGATATATGCGGAGGGCGTGTTTTATTGTGTGTGTGTGTGGGGGGGGTTGATGAATATTCTTATTTTGGCCGGAAATTATGGATATAGATAACAGGAAAATGTGTGCAAGTCTAGAGTAGCACATGTGGCGATAAACACATAGCTTTGAGTACCTTTTATTTTCTTGAATTAAAAAAAAAATACTCGCTGAGAACACGACTCTTTTTGTTTAAAATTAACATATTAATTGGTCTTGGACTTTGCAATTTTTTTATTTATTTGTTGTTGTTTTTTAGCCGGATTTAACAAACAAACAAAATGAAAGCAAAAACAATGTTGCTGCTTATGCACTAATGTTCCCGTGATTTTTTTAATGGTTTATGTGCTTCCCCCAATGTTTGAAGTGTTTCTAATGTTTTCAAATATTGGATCTTGTGCCATACCCCACGCACCGTTAAATCAGGTTAAAATAACAAAATAATCCGAAGACCGCAATGTTCAAGGCAAATGGAATTTTTTATCGATTCTACCTCCCCCCCCCAAAAAAAAAACAACAACTCGGCTAAATAAAAAGTATCCATTAAAAAAATACGGCAAGAAAAAATATCCATCCAAACAAATACAAGGCAAACAATGTAACCATTCAAAAAAAAAAAAAACAACCCTGAACCCCCCCCAAAAAAACATAAATAATCTGACAACGCCAAGTTCAAACAAAATAAAAAAAATAAACAAGACCACAAATGCAAAAATTTCTTTTCAGAATAATGAACGCTCTCTCGAACGAACTACGCACAACATCGGAGCCGAAGCGTATTTCGCTATAGGTGACTCACTCGTGTACGTCCACTGAATTCATATTTATATTTTATTTTAGTATCACGGATAACGATATAGTAATTCGCTTTTACTAAAATATTACTATGGACACACGAGATAAAACAATTGTTTCCTTTTGTTTTTTTGTTTTTTTATTATTAAACACGTTTCACTAACTTCACATGAGTATAATTTAAGCACGTTATTATTGCACATAATGTTATTTTTTTTGTCTTGTTTTTGTATGCAAAATTATTTGTATGTTTTTCTTACGACCTGCTCAGCCATAGTATAATCACACTCAACCTCCCCATGTTCGGAAAGGATTTCGAAATAAACATCCCAACCTTCCTGTATTAAGAACGGCTTCAAAACCTGTGGTTCCAAAAGCCGTTCTTAATATCGGGAGGCTGGGGTTGTTTTTAATACGTTGGCACAAACTCTGTGCTTTCTTTCATTTTCTTATTAAAATTATTCCTTTACATTTTTTTCTTCTTACTATTTATAACGTATGTTCGCTAGATATCTACGCTACATAGCACACACAAAAGAACTGGTCAACTGGAGGCCAGACGGGTCTTTCTCCTGTAAGTGCCTGCTCATTGTCTGATTAGGAAGGGTGCTGTGGATACTAGAAAGCTGATTGGTTAACTAAAAACTCAATGGAAGGTGCGTATATAAAAACGCGAGACAACCACAAAATTATCGCATAAGCTTGAAGAATCATAGAGTGGATGAAACGCGGAATATCGCCATATATATTTTATAACTTACTAACTAACTCTAGTTACGTATTGAGCACTGTTGAAGTAAATACTTCAAGTTTACGCATAAATTTATACTTTCGTATATTAATTTTATGCGAGTAAATGAAGTAGCTATATATATATATATATATATATATATATATATATATAAAGATATATACATATTCTGTTAATGCATCTATTCATATAATAATACAAAAAAGTGATTTTCTCTTGTAGTTGATAAGGATAAAGAACACGATTAAATAATTACTGCATCTCTGCCGGGTAGTTATAACATTGTAAATAAGTTTTGTTAGTCATGATTTTTTTTATCCATGTATTATTTCAATTTGTCCTGTAGTGTTTAAGAATTATGGCACACAGCACGGGAACTCTTAACAAAATTGGTGGGCCTTTTTTCTTTGATTACTTTCTTCTTCGATAAACATACTTTTAAGGGGGTTTACACATGACGTGTAAGCCAATTATTTACCCGTTTGCATTAGTCTGGCCCAATATGTTCAGTAACTCTCTCCACATCACGTCGCTTATTTAATCCTACTCTATATAACATGCCACCTCTTGCGGCTTATTTTCTTCTCATGGTTTTCCGTGCTAGTATAAGGCACACCCTGTTCTTCTTTGAGGTACGGTTGTCTGTAGTATTAATACTACGCTCCCTCCTGATCCTATGAGCATACATGGGCTATCGAGGGGTTGGTCTTTTGCACCATATGCATCTTGTCGGCGGCACAATTACTGGTTCTCTATTAGAGGTATAATGGGAAGTGGCATCACCTGCATTTATTCATTTTGTCATCTCACCCAGTGGTGACGCCAAATGCTCTCCTTTTCATAATCGTGATGATAGATAACAAGTGCCCAACCAACTTGCCACATAAGGAAAATATATATTTCATCGCGTAACTATACGAGGCATGTCTGGGATTCCGTTTCCTTTTCTCCAATACAACGTGTTATTCTCTCGCAAGTCCTTACAATCATGCACTCGTGCAGCATCCGGTAGCTTTTCAGGTTCTTTACTCAGGAGGTCGAAGCTGTGGAGATGATCATTTATACGGGCCGCAAGCGCAGCAATCTTGTCAACATACATTTCTTAAATTCAGATGGATGGTGACCGATGGATGCACTTGGCCTCTGTCAAAATAGCATCTACAAATGTTTGCATGATTGTCGGTACCGTGCGGATCAGGCAATACTTTGTCGTTAGATTAATATAGTTTGATAGGGGGGAGGGATTGATGCATATGCCGCTATGATTTTTCCCAACTGTTCGATTATATATGTCCTAGTAGACCGTAAAGAGTCAACATGCATATTTAAGTCCTGATAATCGAGCACTTGACTCACATATTTTTTTCTGATGCATGACTGTAATTAGTGCAACAAGACCCTTTAGTCTCTAGATATTTCTTGTTGATTTCTGTTAAAGTTATGCTGCCAACACCGTGGTTTAGAAGACATGTTCCGTTGGCGGAAGAATATTCCTTACGTTGGATTAACATAACAAGGTTAACATGATACCAAGTGATTGGAGTTCTGTGTTCTAAAATTAAGGTTCGTAAACCTCCACTGAAAATAAATAAAAATATTCTATTTAATGAAATAATTTTCATTTTTAAAAACTCAATATTTTAAGGTAGAAGATAGCCATTACGCTAAGTGTATATTATCATTTTCGCCACATGAATGCTTTTCCTTAACATTAAGCGTAGTACAATAATTATCACAAGTTTATAATAAAACATACAGTGTGATTTCGAAGTCGATAATAATTATTTGATATTTTACGAGCGAGAACTAATGGTCTACAAAATAAAAGCTTCATTCGTCTAATATAATCTATCAGGCGGATAAGAAATTACCAAACACTCTCATTAGAGTGTAATTATCAATTATCTTCAGACATTAAACCAATTTGGAAAACAGTCAATAATCTATAAAATACCACAAATTATTACACAAAGCGAACTCAATACTCGCTAAATTATAGCTTTATCGTTAACAAACAAATTAAAATGTAAATGCAGCATGTAGATTCATCAAATTCCCATTAGCATATAGATACTGGTTGTTTGTAAAAAACTTCCAGATTATGTTCTATATATAGGAAAGGACCTTTGAAATACTACATTATTTCAGTTACATTTTTGCAATAAAGACTGTTGATTCATTTCGATAGCCTATAAATCGAAAGTATATTGAACCTGTGCCTATACGACAAAGCTCATTATTTACTCGTATAAAGCAGAATTAACATGTTGTGCGGTCAACTTTTAAAAGCAAACATGTATGGCTACACTGTATGACCAGACGAAGCATTGGTTGTAAGCGGTGTATCTTCTCCTAAATCTAATGACATATTAGTTATCAGAATGTTTTGACGTATCCTTCATATATATATATATATATATATATATATATATATATATATATATATATATATATATATATATAGTTTTAAAAATAATAAGCGGAAGTTTCTCAAGAGCTCTTTTGGCTATCATCTCGTCAGGAGAAAATCGATAGCGAACAAAATAATATTGTGTCGAAAAATAAAGAGTTCTAATGGGGAACTGATTAAATGTGCCAAAAGTACGGGGACACTAAATAAATTTATTAAAGTTTAAAAACGATTAAAATATTGGCACAACGAGGGAGAAAAAAATGCGGGAGAAAAGATTCAAAGTTCCCCAAAGAGAAACAATGCGTTTGATGTTTCTTTTTTCCGGCACAAAGAAAGTTGACGCACCGCAATAGAGACAGACTCCAAAATCTTTAAATGTTTTTTGGAGTCCGCTCTATGTAGCACCTCAAACTAATCTATTTTATACCTACCGGCACAGCACGGGTTGTCAACCAAACGCAGGGCAATAGCAGAGTCTAAGGCTGCAGAAGGAGGGAGACCACCAGACCCCATCCCCCTTTGTCTGATCTTCGATGGAGCATGCTGGTTTATACGAGTCAAAAGGTGCAAGGATGTTCGCCCAACATAACCAGCATCGCACTGGCATCTAAACTGATATACAATGTTACTATTTTGGATGTAAGGCAAACTATCCTTGCGAAAAGACGAAAAAGCAGGTCTCGTAGTATATACCAAACGCAAGGACACAGAAGTAAAGAAGTCGTAAATACTTCTGCGAATCTGTTTGGAAAATCTATTCCTCTTTTCCCCAACCCACGGTAATTTCAAATAAACCG